>NW_028319457.1:0-60603 GCF_062004578.1 Staurois parvus
CAGGAGGGAGGGCTGCTGGAGGCACCCCCCAACAAGCCAATACACAAACACATACATCCCATAATAGTTTGCTCCCAAGCCAGACACACAATAGAACAATGGGATGCAACCACATGACATCAAACAATCAACAACCCCCCACCCCAATATTAGGACAGATCACTCTGCACCCCTAACAGGCACAGGGTGACTTACACATAATAGGGATATGGGGAGCTGAGACAGGGGTCTCCCCACCTCTCCAAAGTGAGCTGAGTTCCATGGGCCCCCCACCCAAAGTGCAAATAAATAAAACACCCCAGTGGCAATTAAATGCCACCAAAAGAGAGTTCTATTTGTGTGAAAAAAAATGATAAAAATGGGTAGTGTGTTGCATGACCGTGCAATTGTCATTCAAAGTGCAACAGCGATGAAAACTGAAAAGTGGCCCTGGGCAGGAGGGGGGGGGGGGGGGCATGGGTTGGGAGTGCCCGCAAGCCAAGTGGTTAATTCCCCAAAAATATGACCCCAAAATGTCAAAGTAGAAGGATGGAAATTCTCTTAATTTAGGAAGTTTTGGGTCTTCTGGTTGGTGGATATCTGCAGATAAACTTCCTACTGCCCAATTCTACAACCTGTCTGACAAACAAAGGAAGACCTGAACTGACCGTTGCTGAATAAATGCCCCCATTGTCTTCATCACCATTTTCTGGGTTCCGGGTGGATCTGTGGTGCCTGGAACGACCCAGCAGCGACTCACTGTCACGCGGCGCCAGAGGTCCCGACTGGACGCTACCTGTCTCCATAGCCGACACACCTGGGAGATCCTGCAGATGAAAGAAGACACAGGGAGATAAGAGATGAAGAGGATGACAACTCGGAACACACCTGTTGTCGTGTCCTTACCTGCACAGAGCGGGCACCGCACCCTCACTGTCCGCCAGGACCTGGAAGACCCGATGTAAGATCACCACTGGGATGATGGAGCCCCAGCCAAAGTCAGTGGTGACAGCTTCCTCCATCGATGCCACCGCACAGCCTGGTCTTCTGCAAGCAGCCCTCTTCGTCCAGGTCGTTGTTTGAGTTCAGGAGCAGCAGGTCCTTGTCTGTGTGGGGGATGTAATAGGAATGGGCTGCATTTTGGGATTGCTGCCTGTTCCTGGAGCGACCACACTATGCGGAGTACTGTCCGTGGGAAGACAACATCTAGAAGAACGAGATAATGATATGACAATAAAAATAATATGCGTCCGGCGAAAGGGCGACATTAAGAGTAGATAATATATCGATAGAACATTTATAAAATTCCTTTCCGTATGTCCGTTTTTTCATCTGTTTAAGGATGATAAACGGACACCCATGTATTTCTATGGACTAGCGCAGGGCTTGAAATTTCCACTCGCCTGCTCGCATTTGGCAAGTAAAAATAACATGGGGGTGAGTGTGTCCCAGGCGCCGCATCAGAGGATGGGGGGTGGGTGCTACCAGCAGCACCAACCTGCCCTGAGCACTGTGTTGAGGGGGGGCGCATTGCTGGTGCCGCTCCTCAGTGACCGCAGTTTCACTCCTGTCACAGGGAGCAGCTGCTGACACTTGCTGGAGGGAGGACTAGTCTTTCTCCTCCCTCCTGACTGCTGGGGGCAATAGACAGCCGGCACTAAGGAGTGAAGGCAGAGTGTCTTTCCTCTCTCCCCTTGTCATGTGACTTATCACATGACCGAAGGAGGGAAAGGAGAAGCTGCATTCACAAGACGATCTGTGAGTACAAGGGGGAAGGGCAAGGTTACACTTATGGGAACACCTGATGTAAAGGGGGGCTCTGATGGGGACACCTGGTTTAAAGGGGGGCTCTGGTGGGGACACCTGATGTAAAGGGGGGCTCTGATGGGGACACCTGATGTAAAGGGGGGCTCTGATGGGGACACCTGATGTAAAGGGGGGCTCTGATGGGGACACCTGATGTAAAGGGGGGCTCTGATGGGGACACCTGATGTAAAGGGGGACTCTGATGGGGACACCTGATGTAAAGGGGGACACCTGATGTAAAGGGGGACACCTGATGGGGACACCTGATGTAAAGGGGGGCTCTGATGAGGACACCTGGTGTAAAGGGGGGCTCTGATGGGGACACCTGATGTAAAGGGGGGCTCTGATGGGGACACCTGATGTAAAGGGGGGCTCTGATGGGGACACCTGATGTAAAGGGGGGCTCTGATGGGGACACCTGATGTAAAGGGGGGCTCTGATGGGGACACCTGATGTAAAGGGGGACACCTGATGTAAAGGGGGACACCTGATGGGGACACCTGATGTAAAGGGGGACTCTGATGGGGACACCTGATGTAAAGGGGGACTCTGATGGGGACACCTGATGTAAAGGGGGACTCTGATGGGGACACCTGATGTAAAGGGGGACTCTGATGGGGACACCTGATGTAAAGGGGGACACCTGATGTAAAGGGGGACACCTGATGTAAAGGGGGACACCTGATGTAAAGGGGGACACCTGATGTAAAGGGGGACACCTGATGTAAAGGGGGACTCTGATGGGGACACCTGATGTAAAGGGGGACACCTGATGTAAAGGGGGACTCTGATGGGGACACCTGATGTAAAGGGGGACTCTGATGGGGACACCTGATGTAAAGGGGGACTCTGATGGGGACACCTGATGTAAAGGGGGACTCTGATGGGGACACCTGATGTAAAGGGGGACTCTGATGGGGACACCTGATGTAAAGGGGGACACCTGATGTAAAGGGGGACTCTGATGGGGACACCTGATGTAAAGGGGGACTCTGATGGGGACACCTGATGTAAAGGGGGACTCTGATGGGGACACCTGATGTAAAGGGGGACTCTGATGGGGACACCTGATGTAAAGGGGGACTCTGATGGGGACACCTGATGTAAAGGGGGACACCTGATGTAAAGGGGGACTCTGATGGGGACACGTGATGTAAAGGGGGACTCTGATGGGGACACCTGATTTAAAGGGGGACTCTGATGGGGACACCTGATGTAAAGGGGGACTCTGATGGGGACACCTGATGTAAAGGGGGACTCTGATGGGGACACCTGATGTAAAGGGGGACTCTGATGGGGACACCTGATGTAAAGGGGGACTCTGATGGGGACACCTGATGTAAAGGGGGACTCTGATGGGGACACCTGATGTAAAGGGGGACTCTGATGGGGACACCTGATGTAAAGGGGGACTCTGATGGGGACACCTGATGTAAAGGGGGACTCTGATGGGGACACCTGATGTAAAGGGGGACACCTGATGGGGACACTTATTTTCATTTTGTGTGTTTACATTGTTTTATGTTAACCACTTGCCCTCTAGACTCTATTAAGCTATTGCTAATATGTTTAAATTGACATAATAAATCTATGTTATAATTGCTGTTTTTTATTTTTTGGACTCTTTATTCTAAAGAAAAATGTAATTTCATAAGCTTTAAGGGGGTGGGGTTGGGGGCAGGGCTGGGGGCGGGATTGGGGGCAGGCCTGGGGGTGGGGTTGGAGGCGGACCTGGGCAAAGTTTGATGGGGCAACTGGTGGAGAGTAAGGTTCTTGCCTGGCTAGTAGGTCTAGACTTGAAATGTTAAGCCCTGGACTAGCGGATGTAAACGGATCATCCATTTAGATCCTTTTTTTGAACGGAAGAAAACCCTATTTTTCTTCCATAAAATAGCCTGGAATGGACGAAAAAGAATGTAAACGGGCATACGGTCCATTTCTGCATTGGTAAAGGATGTAAAAAAAAACTGATGAAAAATTTGATGTAAACTGATCCATTTATTCTTTAAAAAAATGTGACTGAACTGATGAAAAGAAAAAAAAAAAAACGGAATGCCCGTGTCAAAGGACCCTGAGGGACACATGAATTTATATACTGTTGGGTATACTACTGTCTACAGGAGGATTCGACAATGCCCAACAAAATAGTTGTGGGCCAGCCCAGGGTAACCCCTCCTGCTACCAGAATGTCTCACATTTAGTTATGAACACAGAGGGCGGGACTTTGATCTGCTAAGGACTACAAGAACAAAAAGTTGTACAATGGGTACATAAATCCTAATTTCTATCTCTTCTACTGAAGGACACAGAAAAATCACATTCTATCTGCAAGCCCAAAGCAGTCCAACTGAGGATTAGGCAACACGGCATACAACACATGAACGGGCTCACAAAAAAATAGAACTGGGGACTACCTGTAGCTCGAAGGTGGCATCAGATGAGATCTAAACATCCACCTAGTAAAGTTTGGAGAACGTGTGAACACAACTCCAGGCAGCAGCCTTGCAAATCTGAAACAGTAGCCTATTTCTGAGAAGCCCAGCAGGCAATTACAGATCTTGTAGACCATCAAGAACAACCAAGAGAGGTTGTCTTTGTGAAGGAGGAAGCGGCTGTGAGGTAATCTCTCACAGCACAAGCTACACCCAGTCATTGGAGGGAGATCTCCTGATGATGAACTAGAGTCGGCCAGAGGAATGGAAGGACCATGTCCTGGTTGTGGTGAAAGGCCACAGCTATCTTAGGTAAGAAGGAAGTTCTGGTCCTCAGCACCACCTTGTCCTTGTGTAGGACCAGAAATTGATCTAAACTGATCCATTTATTCTTTGAAAAAACATGACTGAACTGATTGAAAAAAAAAAAAAAAAAAAACAAAAAAAAACGGAATGCCCCTGTGAAAGGACCCTGAGGGACACATGAATTTATATACTGTTGGGTATACTACTGTCTACAGGAGGATTCGACAATGCCCAACAAAATAGTTGTGGGCCAGCCAAGGGTAACCCCTCCTGCTACCAGAATGTCTCACATTTAGTTATGAACACAGAGGGTGGGACTTTGATCTGCTAAGGACTACAAGAAAAAAAAGTTGTACAATGGGTACATAAATCCTAATTTCTATCTCTTCTACTGAAGGACACAGAAAAATCACATTCCATCTGCAAGCCCAAAGCAGTCCAACTGAGGATTAGGCAACACGGCATACAACACATGAACGGGCTCACAAAAAAATAGAACTGGGGACTACCTGCAGCTCGAAGGTGGCATCAGATGAGATCTAAACATCCACCTAGTAAAGTTTGGAGAACGTGTGAACACAACTCCAGGCAGCAGCCTTGCAAATCTGAAACAGTAGCCTATTTCTGAAAAGCCCAACAGGCAATTACAGATCTTGTAGACCATCAAGAACAACCAAGAGAGGTTCAGGCTTTGTGAAGGAGGAAGCGGCTGTGAGGTAATCTCTCAAAGCACAAGCTACATCCAGTCATTGGAGGGAGATCTCCTTCTGATGAACTAGAGTCGGCCAGAGGAATGGAAGGACCGTGTCCTGGTTGCGGTGAAAGGCCACAACTACCTTAGGTAAGAAGGAAGTTCTGGGCCTCAGCACCACCTTGTCCTTGTGTAGGACCAGAAGGAGTTCTTTACAGGATAAAGCCGCCAGCTCAGACACTCACCTCACAGAGTTGATGACAAGAAATGCAACCTTGTCAGAGTGGAAAGGGGAATATCCCCAACGAAAGGGCAGTCTTTGAAGAACCGAAAGAACCAAATTCAGATCTCAGAGTCACAGGGGAGCAAACAGCCACGAGAGACACGCTATATAAAGGCTTTGTTCAAAGAATGAGAAGTCAGCAGTCTCTGGAAGGGCGGAGACCTGACCCCTAATAGTTCTGAGGGCCAAATGCCAACCCAATCCCATCTGTAGGGAGATTTTTCTTAAGGTGAACTTCTTGGGGTGCAAGCCTCTCGCCTCGCACAAGCGAAGTATGCTTTCCATGTAGAGAGACAGATCTTGTGATAAGTAGACTTCCCTAGCTTTCAGCATGGTGGGAATTGATTCAGAGGTCCCTATATGTTAGATCAGGGGTCCTCAAACTTTTTAAAACAGGGGGCCAGTTCACAGACCTTCACACTGTTGGGGGGCCAGACTATAGATTGAAAAAAATATGAACAAGTGCAAAAAAACAGGAAAAACACTATACAATATTTAAAATGCACTGTACACGAACGCACTGGACACCACAATGCACTGTACCTGGTGCACTCTCCTCCTCTCCTGTTGCTCCTCTGGCTGCAGCAGGCAAAATCAGAGGCTTCCAGGCTGCCGCTCACTGGCTCCTCGCCAAGGACCCAGCAAGCACCGTAGCTATTTGCTGGCTGACGCAGGCCGTAGTTTGAGGACCCGTGTTAGATCCTGCCTTTCAATAGCCATGTTGTCAACAGGGAGGATAAACTGGTCTTTGAGAAACAAGATCTGGATGATCCAAATCCACAAAGTGTCTGGCAGGATTCTAAACCAATCGGAGTACCGCATCTGTCCCAGCTAATTCGGAGTTAAAAGGTTCACTGGACTGCCTTTCATCTCTATCCTGCAAGCAAATGAGGAAGGAGATTTATGGAAGAAAAGGTAAGATCAGGGTGTAAGGACCCCATGGAGTCACCAGAGCATCCACTGCTTCTGCTAGAGAATCCCTGTACTTGCAAAAAAAAAACCTGTCCTGTTGAGCAGGGAGGCCAGGAAGTCCAAATCCAATGTCTTCTACCTTTGACACAGGTCCTGGCACACCTTCCTCCCGGTCCAGGCGCTGCTGGCTGGTGAAGTCTTCCTGCCAATTGTCCATGTCTGATATAAATGGTAGACAAGGATGGAACGTGAAGATAAGGTGAAGAGCCAGCTCTTTTACTCCTATAATGTTTAAAGTGTCAGGAAGACACCATGAGCTGTGGAGCACTGTTGGTCTACTTCCAGGGGAAATCAACCTAGGCGTACATTTTCATTTGTGGAACGTGAAGACCTGGCCAGGACAGGATCTACCTCTTTTGTCAGAGAGACTTCTGGTTCCACCCTGATGGCTGATGTACATCCAGCTGAATACAGATCGGATTAACCTTCAGTCTGGAGGTCCAGCATTGCAGAAACAATTAAATTGTTCAAAGTTCCAGAATGTCAATCAGGAGATGAGACTTCTTCAACATCCAAGTCCACTGCAATGACAAGGAGCTCAAGACTCAAGTTCTACAGACTAGCATCTGTTGTGAGGATCTTCCAGAACAATGGAAAAGAAAACTTTCACAACTTCAGTTCAGTAATCCTGAGCCACCAAGTCAGGGACAACCTGGTCTTCAGAGCCAGACAAATGTATCCGTCCAAAGATTGGACCGACTTGTTCCAGAATGTTGTGTTGTAAGGTTCTGGAGTAGAACTGGGGAAACTGCCCCCAAAGACTCTCATGTACAAGCGGAGAGTCGGATGACTCCTGGATTGGAGAGTCTGAATTTGGGAACAAAGAGGCTGAAGTTCCTTCTGGGGAAGAACAACTATGACTTGGGATGTGTCTAGGATTACACCCAGATATTTCAAGCGATGAGTAGGTTCCAGTGTGGATTTCCGAAAGGTTCAGCACCCAGCTAAACCTCTGCAGGATCTGGACAGTCAGTTGGCACAGGTTCTGGCAGATAATGTAGCCCTATTACCTCAGCAGGAGGCTATTTACATATCCCTCAATGGGGATGCCCTGGGAGCGCAGTAAGGCTAGCAGAGGACAGGACCTTGGTGAATACCTGAGGTGTAGAGTTGAATGGAGGGGGGCACAAACTGCAAGTGCAGAGGGCCCAGAGTAAAGAAAAGGAATTGCTGATACGATGGAAAGATCAGCTAATGTAGATATGCATCCTAAATGTCGACAGAGGCCAGGAAGTCTCCCCTGTGCAGGGAAGCTGACAGACCTGGGGAATTAAATGCAGAATTTCTCTGTGTGAATGAAAAAACTTTTGAGGGCCTTGAGATCCAAAATGGGGTGAATGCCCCCTTTTGGTTTGGGAACTGCAAACAGGTTGAAGAACCTCTAGAACTGTTCTGCCACAGGGACTGGGCCAATGACAATCTGCTAGAAAAGACCCGTTGGGGCTGCATGTAAATCTAATATGTTTGGTGGCACTGGTAGGCTGGAACTGATGAACCAGGAAGGGAGCTGGGAGTGAAAGCAGCCCCTGGAAAGCTCCTCTCACATCCAAGCATTTGAGATATAGGTTGTCCAAATAGGCTAACCAATGTCTTCTACTTTGGAAAGTACAGCCACCCCTCTCATGCTGAAGAAGATTTATCTGAGGGTTTGGGGAACAGGAAGTCCAGGATTTTCAGGTACAATGGATGCCAGACCTGGGTTTGGCTTTGGTGGATGAGAAATGAAAGACTTTTTGGCCTCCAGGAAGCGGTGAGCCCTAGGCTTGTTTTGTTGAGGATGAGGAGAACTCTTCCCACCAGTGATACCTTTCATGACAGTATCCAGGGCTACTGTGAAGAGGCCTTGTCCCACGCACAGCTCTTTCTGCACGCCGGTTCTGCAGCTCTAAACCAGCTCAATAAATCCAGAGGGTCCTCATCTTCACTGCCAGGAAACAGTACAGGAGAGGAGGTGGGATACCTCCAACAACCTGTCCACTCAACAGATCAAGGCTATGGGAAGGAGCGCCAATGGCCTGAGACCAGAGGGTAGACAGAACATGCTCGTGGCCCAGTCAGACGGCAGAGTTCTCTGAAGGAGCTCCAGGCGCTGGTCGGTGGGCTCCTCAGAGATGGCTGTATCCTCTAGTGCAGCTTTTCTCAACCTTTTCAACACAGAGGAACCCTCAAAATATATCTTTTCAGTGTCAGGGATCCCCTGCTAACAATGACTATACACTATATTGTAGCTCTAAAGGAAAAAGATTAAATTTGCGCTATGGTCTGTGATAAAATTAAGTGGATATAATCCGCATAAGCAGCCAACATAATAATTGCAGGTTACAATACAAAAAACATATATATAGATAGATAGATAGATAGATAGATAGATAGATAATAGATAGATAGATAGATAGATAGATAATAGATAGATAGATAGATAGATAATAGATAGATAGATAATAGATAGATAGATAATAGATAGATAGATAGATAGATAGATAATAGATAGATAGATAGATAGATAGATAGATAGATAGATAATAGATAGATAGATAGATAGATAGATAGATAGATAGATAGATAGATAGATAGATAGATAGATAATAGATAGATAGGTAATAGATAGATAGATAGATAGATAATAGATAGATAGGTAATAGATAGATAGATAGATAGATAGATAGATAGATAGATAGATAGATAGATAGATAATAGATAGATAGATAATAGATAGATAGATAGATAGATAATAGATAGATAATAGATAGATAATAGATAGATAATAGATAGATAATAGATAGATAGATAATAGATAGATAGATAGATAGATAGATAGATAATAGATAGATAATAGATAGATAATAGATAGATAATAGATAGATAATAGATAGATAATAGATAGATAATAGATAGATAGATAATAGATAATAGATAGATAGATAGATAGATAGATAGATGATAGATGAGAGATGATAGATAGATAATAGATAGATAATAGATAGATAGATAATAGATAGATAGATAGATAATAGATAGATAATAGATAGATAATAGATAGATAATAGATAGATAGATAATAGATAGATAGATAGATAGATGATAGATGATAGATAGATAATAGATAGATAGATAGATAATAGATAGATAGATAGATAGATAGATAATAGATAGATAATAGATAGATAGATAGATAGATAGATAGATAGATAATAGATAGATAGATAATAGATAGATAAATAGATAGATAGATAATAGATAGATAGATAATAGATAGATAGATAATAGATAGATAATAGATAGATAATAGATAGATAGATAATAGATAGATAGATAGATAATAGATAGATAGATAGATAGATAATAGATAGATAGATAGATAGATAGATAGATAGATAGATAATAGATAGATAGATAGATAGATAGAAAAGTGCAGCGCTTAAATTCAAAATTAAAAAAAACATAATAAACATAACCAAAGTCCAATCCAAAAGGCTTGAAAAATATGAAGGACAGTTCATCAATCAAGGATCCACAATCCCATAGATTCTCAAAAAGTCTCCAAGAGGAAAAGAAACTCCTTCACCAGCAAACGCACTGCCTCTTACCGGATGATATTGACCCCCAATCAAGGGAAGGTCAATGTACGCTGGGTGCTTCCCAGAAGCAAAACACTAAGCTTGTGAACTTCTTTGAATCCTGGTCTTCCATATAAAGTGACTCTGGGATGAACCTAAAATGAATATTATCCTCACAGAGGACAATCCAATTCAAAAGTAAAAAGGAATCCTCATAGTGTAGTATTTTGAAAAATTGTAATGTCTCAACTGCAATAAAACAAGTACATCATAACTCATAAAAAACATGTCACCATATCCATTGGTGGTTTTCCAACCAACAAGATGGCCGACACGTTCCGGTGCGCGATGACGTCTGATGAATATTATTAATTATATCAAATGTATAATTCGTCACTTATATTGATGGCAAACTTGCAAAATATTTGTTTTTTATGATTAATCATAATTAATATTAATATGTGTGAATGGCCTTTAACAAATGATAGTGTTAAGTTCTTCAGATAAAAGCTGAGACTGGAGATAGCTGAATTAACCAGATGAAAGCTGAATATTCTATAATAAGGCATTGCTGGACTCTGGTGTAAAATGTCAAGGGCGTTAGAAGTAACCAAAAATAGAATAAGTATTACATAATGTATTCTACTAGTATCTGTATGTATTTATTTTGATTTATAAGTTGGTAATATTGTTACATATGTAGATTTCTGGTTATACAACATTATTGAGATGTTGTAAAGATACATTCTTAATTTATATTACCATTTAAATATGAACAAGCTGATGTTACATCACCAGCTTATTACGGTCATTACATATGTGCCTGTCAATCAAGATCTCTTCAGACGAAGTCCGGAAGTGACGAAACGCGTTAGGGAAGTGACTTCAAGACGCACGTACGTAGACCGGAAGTGTCGCCGCGGCCATTTTGTTGGTTATCTACACATGGTTTTCTATAGTGTTTGATAGAAAAAGCTTGGAACCATGTCTGGAGCTGATATTTTTGAATTTTAATGTAAGTGATGAATAAAAAAGTTATCCCTATGCTTTGAATACCAGTCCTGAGACCCTTCTTATCTTTCTGAGGACCTTGGAAAAACTTCTTTGAAGAGAATGTGGAGGAATATTGTTCCATAATATTGTCTGAGCATTTCAATACTCATAGAGGGTAATAGTATTTAGTACTGCTGTGTGTTGGTTGATGGTAGACACTGAATTGCAGTGATCACAGAGTGTTCACAGTTTGATCCGTGTGATTATATGCACTATAAGAAAATTATTTGGATTTGAACAATCTATTTATTTTATTTAATATATATATATATATATATATATATATTATTTTTTTTTTTTTTTTTTTTTTTCCCCCTTCTTGGTTGCACAAAAGGTTTTTGAAGTGTATTGTGGTTGCACGGGGTGATTATTGATATTTTTTAAGGTAATGCACTAGATATTTTTTTACTTCGAGGTGCGTTTTGGATGAAATAGGAGTCAATCCTTTTATTGGATGAAAAGAGTGGAAAATTTTGGGATCTTTGTGGACACTATTTTGGACTTTCTTTGATCAGTTGGACTTTATTGCACACTATATGTTTAAAATTTATTTATTTATTTATTTCATTTAATTTATTTTTGTAATTCACAAAAAGGTTTTATATATATATATATATATATATATATATATATAATAAGGCATAGCTGGTTACAGGACTCTGCTGTAAAATGTAAAGGGTGTTAGAAGTAACCAAAAATAGAATAAGTATTACATAATGTATTCTACTAGTATCTGTATGTATTTATTATGATTTATAAGTTGGTAATATTGTTATATATGTAGATTTCTGGTTATACAACATTATTGAGATGTTGTAAAGATACATTCTTAATTTATATTATCATTTAAATATGAACAAGCTGATGTTACATCACCAGCTTATTATGGTCATTACATATGTGCCTGTCAATCAAAAGACCATATATGTAGCGCCCCCTCCCTTCAATGAAATTGCTCTGCTAAGCAGTATTGTTTGCCATACAAGGTCCTAAGATATGATTACTTGCTTCATAAAAAGGGTCCCAAGGGACAGTCTCACGCACTCACACACACGTCTGTCCATACAGATACGCATAAGAACATTCTGAGAAGCTGGAACAGGTGCTGTAAGACAAGAATAATGCAGGCCATAGATGGGTCGAAAATCGGCCAATTTTTCAGCTGAAAATAAAAATCGGCCGATTTTCGGATCGTTAGTGGGTTAATTGTTCGCCATTTTTCGGTATTTTTGCAGATCTTTTTTATCGACAAAGTTGGAAAAAGATCAGCCGATTTTGCCGATTTTTGCGCCAATTATGGGCAAATCGGCCAATCTTTTTACCGATAAAAAATCTGCGCATGAGCAGTTACCTGCAAGAGGAAGACAAAAAGAAGAAAGAAGAGGGAGGAGGATGAAGAAGAGGGAGGAGGCGGAGGAGGATGAAGAAGAGGGAGGAGGCGGAGGAGGATGAAGAAGAGGGAGGAGGCGGAGGAGGATGAAGAAGAGGGAGGAGGCGGAGGAGGATGAAGAAGAGGGAGGAGGCGGAGGAGGATGAAGAAGAGGGAGGAGGCGGAGAAGGATGAAGAAGAGGGAGGAGGCGGAGGAGGATGAAGAAGAGGGAGGAGGTGGAGGAGGATGAAGAAGAGGGAGGAGGAGGAGGATGAAGAAGAGGGAGGAGGAGGATGAAGAAGAGGGAGGAGTAGGAGGATGAAGAAGAGGGAGGAGTAGGAGGATGAAGAAGAGGGAGGAGTAGGAGGATGAAGAAGAGGGAGGAGTAGGAGGATGAAGAAGAGGGAGGAGTAGGAGGATGAAGAAGAGGGAGGAGGATGAGGGAGGAGGATGAAGAAGAGGGAGGAGGAGGAGGGAGGAGGATGAAGAAGAGGGAGGAGGAGGAGGATGAAGAAGAAGAGGATGAAGAAGATGAAGAATAATTCCAGTCTGGCAAAAAGTGTCCCTGCAGAGAGCTCCGCTATTTCTTTGACAGTGCTTTGACATTTATAGCGGTTGCAACAATGCATCTATTTGTTTCCGAATAAAAACATCTGTATCCGAAATGGATACAAATAGATACAATGTTGCAACCACTATAAATGTCAAAGAAATAGCGGAGCTCTCTGCAGGGACAGTTTTTGCCGGCTGCAGACGGGATGAAAATCGGCCGATTTTTTTTACCATTCCTGGTAACGTCGGCCGCTTGAACGACCGATTTTTCGGTTTTTTAAAGAAAAATCGGCCGGTTTTCTCCCCATCTATGGCCTGCATTAGTCACTTCCGTCGTCTACTTCCGGCTTCTTCCCAAAGACTCTAAAGGACAAACTGAACATGGAAGACGCACATGGCCGGACAGCCAAGACAATAAGGGTGACATCTTTAAACTTCTGCTATGATATTTCTGGTTTTTTCTACATGGAACTGTTCATGATACGCTTTACATTATTTTAAGCCATTGTGTGATAGAATAAAACACTTTATTTTTTACTTTGCCGGCACTTTAATCACAAGCAAAATTGCCTATAGACGCTAAAGAAGTACTATATGTGTCTCAGAAATCCAACAACGTCATATGCTCCGACTCCTCCCTAAGCGTTTCGTCATCAATGACGGTGTCAAGAGCAGGACAGAACATCAGCATCCCAAACACGCAACCATAATGCCCTATGCATCTGAACAGCCACCAGCGTAATCAAATGCTTAAAAGGTTAACTACCCAATGATCCGTCCAAATGATCAAACTACCCCCCCACTTGTAGAAATAGTGGGGCATCTTCATGCACAAGGCTTAACAGAGGGATTAACTGACCTCTGACCTTGAAGGAAGAGGATTCTGAAGCTTTGCATGCAACAAATCCTGAAGGATAACAGAGGAACTTCTCTGACCCCTCTACAGAAGTCCTATGATGGGGCCACAGCCAACAAATGCATTGCTATTGATGGTGTCAAGAGCAGGACAGAACATCAGCATCCGAAACACACAACCATAATGCCCTATGCATTTGAACAGCCATCAGTCCCAAGCAAGACACTAGTTTTGAAGCCTTCACGGTTCATCATAAGTCTCCAGAAACCCCTAAACAGCTCATCCACTCCCTCATCATATCACGACTGGACTACTGCAACTCCCTCCTCACTGGCCTGCCTCGCCGCTGGCTATCCCCGCTTCAGTCCATCCTGAATACGGCTGCCACTCATTCACCTTTCCAACTGCTCCGTCTCCGCCACCCCCCTCTGCCAATCCCTCCACTGGCCTCCACTCAGTGTCCTCCACCCCCCTCTGCCAATCCCTCCACTGGCCTCCACTCAGTGTCCTCCACCCCCCTCTGCCAATCCCTCCACTGGCCTCCACTCAGTGTCCTCCACCCCTCTCTGCCAATCCCTCCACTGGCCTCCACTCAGTGTCCTCCACCCCTCTCTGCCAATCCCTCCACTGGCCTCCACTCAGTGTCCTCCACCCCCCTCTGCCAATCCCTCCACTGGCCTCCACTCAGTGTCCTCCACCCCTCTCTGCCAATCCCTCCACTGGCCTCCACTCAGTGTCCTCCACCCCTCTCTGCCAATCCCTCCACTGGCCACCACTCAGTGTCCTCCACCCCCCTCTGCCAATCCCTCCACTGGCCTCCACTCAGTGTCCTCCACCCCCCTCTGCCAATCCCTCCACTGGCCTCCACTCAGTGTCCTCCACCCCTCTCTGCCAATCCCTCCACTGGCCTCCACTCAGTGTCCTCCACCCCCCTCTGCCAATCCCTCCACTGGCTTCCGATTGCGCAACGGATCAAATTCAAAACCCTAACACTGACGTACAAAGCCGTCCACCATACTGCCCCGAACTACATCACCGACCTAATATCCAAGTACCGCCCAACACGCACACTCCGCTCCTCACAAGACCTCCTCCTCTCTAGTTCCCTGGTCTCCTCCTCCCATGCCCGCCTCCAGGACTTCTCCAGGGTGTCCCCCATCCTCTGGAACTCCCTGCCCCAACCCATCAGAATATCACCTACTCTCCTCTCCTTTAGGCGCACCCTGAAAACCCATCTCTTCAGGGAAGCCTACCCCACCCCCTGCTAACCTGCCGACCTCCTCCACTCTTCCTACCACTCCATCCCCCACAGCTATCTCCTCCTGTGCCACCATCCCCTCCCTCCTAGATTGTAAGCTCCAAGGAGCAGGGCCCTTGAACCCCTCATGTTTTGCATTGTATTGGTATTGTTCTGTCACATGTTCTGTCCCCCTTTGTAATGTACAGCGCTGAGCCAACTATTGGCGCTTTATAAATACTGTATAATAATAATAATAAGTCTCCAGACGTGTTACAACCATTTGGTGAAACATGAACCTATGCCAGCTATGGAGGGGTCCTCTCCAAGGGCTCTCACCCATTCTTGAAAAAGGAGGTCAGGTCCCCAAAACGCATCATATCCATGGAAACCCGCACTTTTCTGGGTGCACACTGCTCCACTGAGCGATAGCTGGTCTTCCTCCCTACCACCGATGCCCGTCAGCTTCATCCTGTGGTGCGGCCGGCTCCCTACTCTCATTCCCCTCTGTAGCACACACAGGCTCAAGGCGAGGATAAGAAAGGCGAGTGAACAGCAGAACGTGGTGCCTTTACAAAAGGTCTGTTGGAGAAGGACGTCTACATTGAAGGGTTCACGGTTGTGTTTGATACTCATGATGGCACCCTTGGAGCATGGAAGTGTATAGATAATCCAGATAATAAGGAGCTTTATCGCACTAGAGGTTGCACTTCCCTTTGCTTTTCTTGTACATATTGTCCACAGACCTTGCTCAATCACCCTAGGTTCACACCTATGCGGCCCGCGTTTTGCTCGGGGACGAGAGCCCATTCATGTGAATGGACGCCTGTGCCATGCAGGGAAAGAAGTCCCTGCACTACTTTGGAAACGCAGCCGAGGTTCCCAGTACGGTTGCGTTTCCCAGTGCAGGTGGCTTGCCATTAGGTCCGCAATTCTCTGTACGGGAGGTGCAAGGATTTTCGCACGGATACGCAGTGGCACCACCTGCTCAGATGTGAACTAGCAGCCAAGGGATGGCTGCAGAGATTCCAGCATTTTGAAGGCTGCATTGGTATGGAATTTGTAGTATATTGGTGCTTTCAGCCAATCTGTCAAGGTTTGGGCAGTTTTAGGTTACTGCCAGTATAGGGCAGAGGACCACCCCTGCTACTTCGAAATGGGATCTAAGGGAACTTAATCACCTGTCTGTGAAATCCTGAAATGTGACCATGCCATCCAGCCACTTGTATAGTATGCTGGTTCAGGTAGACCACTAGAAAATCTATGGTGGGTAAAGACCAACGATCTCAAAACACTGGCAGGTGATGCCCAAGATCCTCTATTGGTAGACAACACCAATTATACAACAAAAGTGTCCAGGATATGGGGGAGGCTGCGGCCCTGCCAGATGGAGTGAAGGTAGACCTCAAAGAGGACAAGCCAATAATATTGGACACCCAAGGTTACTGATTACAGGCCTTGGTTCCTTCCAGGAATATCAAATAAATGGTCCCACAACCACCAGGGGACTATGGTCTGTGACCACCCATGGCAGCAACACGGTCTTCTGCGCATGGTAAAGCAATATGCAACTTTACCCATCGAGAGCCTCTAGTAGCCACATACTCAGGCAGCTGGTGAGATGTTCAGGTGGCCTGAAGGTCACAATGCAGGCTGGTCCTGCATCTCCAGTCTAGTAGAGTCCAGGCATGACCTGCAGGATATGTACAGTGTATGTACGATTTATTTTTTTTATATATCTATATATACACACACTATATTTTCAGACATATTGGGCCCGCCCTCCCAATCGTGATTCAGGTGTCCCAATCCCCTCCATATCATGTGATTCAGGTGTTCCAATCCCCTCCCAATCATGTGATTCAGGTGCTCCAATCCCCTCCATATCATGTGATTCAGGTGTTCCAATCCCCCCCATATCATGTGATTCAGATGTTCCAATCCCCTCCATATCATGTGATTCAGGTGTTCCAATCCCCTCCATGGACACAGGTGTATACAATCAAGCCCCTAGGCATGCAGACGGCTTCTACAAACATTGGTGAAAGAATGGGTCGCTCTCAGGAACTCAGTGACTCCAAGCGTGGTCCCGTGATAGGTGGCCACCTGGGCAATAAGTCCATCCGTGACATTTCCTGGCTACTAATTATTCCACGCTCAACTGTTAGTGGGATTATAACAAAGTGGAAGCCACTGGGAACAACAGCCACTCAGCCACCAAGTGGTAGGCCACGTCACATGACAGGGCGGGGTCAGCGCATGCTGAAGCGCACAGTGCGCAGAAGTCGCCAACTGTCTGCAGAGTCAATAGCTAAAGACCTCCAAACTTGGTGTGGCCTTCAGATGAGCCCAACAACAGTGCGTAGAGAGCTTCATGGAATGGGTTTCCATGGCCGAGCAGCTGCATCCAAGCCTTCCATCACCAAGTGCAATGCAAAGCCTCGGATGCCGTGGTGTAAAGCACGCCGCCACTGGGCTCTAGAGCAGGGGAGGCGTGTTCTCTGGAGGGACCAATCACGCTTCTCTGTCTGGCAATCCAATGGGCGTGTCTGGGTTTGGCGGTTGCCAGGAGAACGGTACTTGCCTGACTGCATTGTGCCAAGTGTAAAGTTTGGTGGAGGGGGGATTATGGTGTGGGGATGTTTTTCAGGGGTTGAGCTTGGCCCTCTAGTTCCAGTGAAGGAACTCTTAAGGCGACATTTTGGACAATTTCATGCTCCCAACTTTGTGGGAAGAGTTTGGGGACGGCCCCTTCCTTTTCCAACATGACTGCCCACCAGTGCACAAAGCAAGGTCCATAAAGATATGGAGGAGCCAGTTTGGGGTGGAGGAACTTGACTGTCCTGCACAGAGTCCTGACCTCAACCCCATAGAACACCTTTGGGATGAATTAGAGCGGAGACTGCGAGCCAGGCCTCCTCCCCCGACATCAGTGCCTGACCTGACAAATGTGCTTCTGGAAGAATGGTCCAACCTTCCCATAGACACCCTCCTAAACCTTGTGGACGGCCTTCCCAGAAGAGTTGAAGCTGTTATAGCTGCAGAGGGCGGGGCCAACTCAATATTGAACCCTACGGACTAAGACTGGGAGGCCATTGAAGGTCATGTGTGTGGAAAGGGCGGGGCCAACTCAATATTGAACCCTACGGACTAAGACTGGGGGGCCATTAAAGGTCATGTTCGTGGAAAGGGCGAGGCCAACTTAATAGTGAACCCTACGGACTAAGACTGGGGGGCCATTAAAGGTCATGTGTGGGGAAAGGGCGGGGCCAACTCAATATTGAACCCTACGGACTGAGACTGGGGGGCCATTAAAGGTCATGTGTGTGGGAAGGGCGGCGGCCCAATACTTGGGGCAATATAGTGTATATACAGGGGGGGGGGGACAATACTTGGGGCAATATAGTGTATGTACAGGGGGGGGGGGACAATACTTGGGGCAATATAGTGTATGTACAGGGGGGGGGGGGACAATACTTGGGGCAATATAGTGTATATACAGGGGGGGGGGACAATACTTGGGACAATATAGTGTATGTACACCTCAGGACACATCGGTGTGACGGTCAGCGGGAAGAATTCCCTCCTTACAGATCACTAAGATGACTGGTGTCAGAGGAAGGTATCTGAGGCAGAAAATGCTCCAGGAACCCCAAGCAACCTCTGGAGGGGCCCTGCTCTAGTGGGGGAGACGTCAGGATGTCGCCCCACCAGCAGAGGGCGCTGTCCGCGTTTCTACAAGGTTCTCAAACTGATACAAACTCTGGAGGGACTCTCCGATCTCCTGGGGAAGTCTCCAGGCAGGGGGGCGCCCCGAACATGATGACGATACAATGACCTCTCCCCTCCCCCCACACACTGTACCCAGCCTCCCTCCCCACTTCATCACACGGTACACCCAAAACACTACACACCGATTTCTCTCTCTCTCTCCCCGGACTTCCGGTCGAAGGGCGGGCCTAACTGACCTGTACTCCTCCTACATTCACTTGGCCAGAAGGAAGGGGATGTGGCGCGTGCGCCATCTTGCTACACCCGGCTGTGATCCCCAGCGTGCGGTCATGTGACCCAGAAAGCAATTGCAAGGGGCGGGAGGCTGAGGACGGCCGTGTCCTCCAATGACCGCTGACTGTCTGTGTGAACCCCGCCCACTGACCTATCCGCTAACAGACCACGCCCCCGACCTGCTGACTGAGTGAGGGGGAGGAGCCTTGACTAAGGTGAGCTCTGACTAGCCATCCCCAACACTACCTACCTACCCTTCCCCCTACCCACCAACTATATAGAACTACCTACCCATCCCCCTACCCACCCAACATATTACCCATCCCCCTAAAATCCTACCCATCCCCCTACCCAACACTACCCACCCACCAACTATATAGAACTACCTACCCATCCCCCCTAACATCCTACCCATCCCCCTACCCAACACTACCTACCCATCTTCCTACCCACCCAACTATATAGAACTACCTACCTATCCCCCTACCTACCCACTCATCCACATTCCCACCCATCCCACTACCCACCTACACATCCTCCTGCCCACCCAACCATATAGAACTACCTACCCTCCCAACTACTTACTCACCCATCCCCCTACCCACCCAACCACCTTCCCACCCATCCCACTACTCACCCAACTACCTACCCTCCAGTCTGCCTTCACACTCATTCCCCTACCCACCCATCTTTTTACCCACTCATTCCCCTACCCACTCATCCCCCTGCTCCCCCATCCCCCTACTCCCCCATCCCCCTACTCACCCAACTACCTACCCACTCATTCCCCTACCCACCCATCTTTTTACCCACTCATTCCCCTACCCACTCATCCCCCTGCTCCCCCATCCCCCTACTCCCCCATCCCCCTACTCACCCAACTACCTACCCACTCATTCCCCTACCCACCCATCTTCTTACCCACTCATTCCCCTACCCACGCAAACCCCTTGCCACCCATCCCCAGGGTGGGTAGGAAAGTCCAGGAAGCAGCGTGGACGGCCGCCCTGCACAGCTCAGGAGGGGTCTCTGTGCCGGGTGTGGTGGGACTGTGTTGGCATCTATTCCTGCGAACAGCAGAGATGCCACTGCACCACCCGCTGGACAATGCCCGGTATTACACCGAATGTGTGATCAGGAGGCTATAAAGTCACCCCGATCACTCTCATAGACCAGGTGATCGGCGGCTGAAAGAAGCGGAATCCCAGGAGCAGCCATTACCCTGGTGTGAGCGATTATATACACACATCCGCCAGCAGGGGGTTCCAGTGAGTGAGGACGCTTCTATTAATAGGACCCTCCTGCTGCTCCTGGAGGGCGGGGTTATCTCCCTTCTGTGACTCTGTGCTCCTCCTTCCTCTGAATGTCCTCCTTTCTGACCCGTCTTATTTCTTTTCCAGATCCGACCAATTCCACAAGATGGCGCAGTAATGGCGAGCGGGGCGTAATCCTGCACAACCCCCCCATAATCCTTCATAGCCCACCCTCCATACCCCACCCCCCTTCCCATAATCCACCACACCTCTCCCCCACCCTCCATACTCCACCTACCTTTTCACCCAACTATTCACCCCACTTCCCATAGTCCTTTATCTCTCTCACCCAACTGTATAACCCATCCTCCGTACTCCTCCTACACCCTCCATACCAACTTCCAATAATCTTCCATGCCCCTCCCCCACTTCCAATAATCCTCCATACTCCTCCTACACCCTCCATACCCCAAACCCACTTCCAATACTCTTCCATACCCCTCCCCCACCCACCAACCCCACTTCCAATAATCCTCCATACTCCTCCTACACCTTCCATACCCCAAACCCACTTCCAATACTCTTCCATACCCCTCCCCCACCCTCCATACCCCAGCCCACTTCCCATAAACCTTTTATCCTTCTTACGTAACTGTACCCCCCATTCCCCATAAGCCTTCCATCTCTCTCCCCTCCACTGTATGCCCCACCCCCAGCATCTCTTCTACATCCCATAATCCTCTGTCCTTTTCACCCCAACTCATTATACACCCATCCCCCACCCCCATACACCATCCTTTACCACCACTCCTAGTCCTTCATGACCTTCAGTCATCTTGTACATCTCTTTCCCCATCCTGCCACCCACAGGCCATCTTTCATCTCCTCTGCCATAGTCTTCTGTCCTCCTCACCCCACCACCCTCCATCTTCCAGCCCTGCAGTACATGGGTCCACCCTTCCCCCAACCTTTAGGATAGTGTTCTCCACCATGGTAGGCACGGTGGGTTCACACCTTCTCTCTCCCCTGTCCAGTCCGTACCTCCCTCTAGGGGTCCTCTACTTTGTTCAGGGTTTCCCGTATGGCCTCCAGTCTGGCCTCCTTCCAGTTCTTCTTCGCACCCAGGGCCTCTCCCTTTCTCACATTGGTCTGACCAGAGTCTTGTATCTGCCATGGCTGCTGAAGGTTATGTGGTCTCCACTGGTGGATGGAGTGTGGAGCCGTCGGACGTGGCTACTACTGTGTACAGGAGGACTCTGTGTGTGTTGCCTCCTTTGCTCGGTGCTGCCCCCTGGAACTGCTTTCACCTCTCTGGCCTGGCTGCTCCTGCTCATGCACATTCTGTCCTCCGTGCAGGACGTAGCGTTGGACGCAGTTACTGTGGCGGTGCTCACTGAGGAGCAGGTGGGGTTGGGCAACTCTCTTCAGGTTGTGGCCTACAAGCTGGGCTCAGTGATGGCTGGAGGGGGCGCTCTCACCTTGCTGGATATGTTAGGATGGAGAATGGTTTTTCTGCTTCTCTCGGTTAGTTATCTTCTGGCAACGTTGTGTGCTTGGTGGGCGAGAGCCCTTAAAAGGGAGGAGCCAACATCTCGAGGGAACGCTAAGGAGAAAACAAGACGATTGAGTCTGGGCAGCCTTGTATGGAGCGTGTTGCGGGTTCCAGGGACGGGATGGACCATCATCTATGTTCTGATCTACAAACTGGGTGAGGCCTGGTGTCCTCTGTTTGTTCTGGTGACACCTGTGTCCTCCATATCTAACACATTGACCCTCCACAGGTGAGCAGGGCTCCCTCTCTATGGTTCCCCTCCTACTCCTGGATCATGGTGTCTCTCCCGCTGACCTGGGGATCTGGAATGGGATCCTGGCACTGATGGCTTCCATCGTAGGCTCAGCTCTTGGAGGAATGGTGGTCAGCAAGGGCAGGTAAGGCTTCCATTTACCCCACCCTGTAGCCAAGCACTGAGCCACACATTAAAGCCTATTATGTGCCCAAAGAAACCTCTACAAGTTTTTTCGCCAACACCACCCGCCGACACCACCAACTGTGCCAGGGAGGTCCACATCCTTACCGCTCTAACAGTGAAGAACCCCTACACCATTCAGTGATTTATATATTGTGATCATATCCCATCCTAAACATTTCTTCTCCAGGGGGAAAACGTTTCATGTTTGTAGTCTTTGCACATAACTGAGCTCCTCCATCCCCCCCATAACTGAGTTCCTCCATCCCCCCCGTAACTGAGCTCCTCCATTCCCCCTGTAACTAAGCTCCTCCACCCCCCCATAATTGAGCTCCTCCATACCCCATAACTGAGCTCCTCCACCCCCCCCATAACTGAGCTCTTCCATCCCCCCTATAACTGAGCTCTTCCATCCCCCCTATAACTGAGCTCTTCCATCCCCCATAACTGAGCTTCCCCATCCCCATAACTGAGCTCCTCCATAACCAAAAATGAGCTCCTCCATAACTGAGCTTCCCCATCCCCAAAAATGAGCTCCCCCATAACTGAGCTTCTCCATCTCCCATAACTGAGCTTCTCCATCTCCCATAACTGAGCTTCTCCATCCCCCATAACTGAGATCCTCCATCCCCCATAACTGAGCTCCTCCATCCGCCATAACTTCTTCCATCTCCCATTATTGAGCTCCTTCATAACTGAACTCCATCCCCCATAACTGAGCTCCTCCATCCCCCATAATTTCTTCCATCCCCCATAATTGAGCTCCTCCATCCCCCATAACTGAGCTCCTCCATCCCCCATAACTGAGCTCCTCCATCCTCCCATAACTGAGCTCCTCCATCCCCCATAACTGAGCTCCTCCAGCTCTCTTATTAGCTTTGTTGTCCTCTGGATTCTCTCCAGTTGGGAGGGTGTTCCAGTTATGTCTGAATGGGCCCCTAGAGGCCTGCCAAACAGCAGAAGGGGCCTGATATTACTATTACGCAGAATAGGCTCTTCCGTGGGCCTCTCTGATTATGTTTTACTTTGTTACGGGGGTTCTGATTTCATGGCTGAGCTCCTCAGAGTGTTCTCCCAGAGAATAATTCTATTGGATATGGGGGTCAGAGGTCATTTATAGAAAGTCAGATTATGTCCCCCCCCCCCCCACACACACATTTAAAGCAAAATCTGATGCTTAGTTTCGGTAATCCGGTGGGTGCCCATATGTGGCCCTCAGATCACCACGTGGATGGTTGTACACGTTATGTACAAGCCTACCTCCTGGATATGGGGGTCAGCCAGGCTCTGCAGTATCTTGGATGTGTATGGTCAGACTGGCTGCTCGTTCCTTTTAGAGTCACAACCCATTCACCCTGGTGGGTTACCACAAATGCAACGTGTGTCCTGCAATGGGGGTGCGGAATATTAGTATTCCTTCTGAACAGAACCTCAGTCTACTGACACAATGTGCAGATGTGAACAATGGATTGAGAAAAGTGTGACATGCAGCACTTTTATTGTTGTTGAAGCCCATTGTAGATACATGAGCCTCTCAACGCAATGTATGTGGAACACAGAGGTGTGGTGAGGCTCTTCGTCTATCATGTTGGGTCATTGTCCTCTATCCTCTCCTCCAGGTCCATCAAGTCGCTGCTGGGGACTGTTCTGAGTTTGCGCCTCTCCTGCCTTGTCCTCCAGACGTTTCTCCTCTCTGCTCTTGGTAGAGACACAAGTCTTGTGAAAGGTGAGATGGGATTGGCTGTTCTTGTGTCGATTTGAGATTTTTACTAGCAATGATGTGATGGGAGTTGCACTTAATTTAAAGCCACGGTTATTAGTTTCACCAGTGTGTTCCGGTGGAGCTGAGGTGATATCACCCGTGTGTTCCGGTGGAGCTGAGGTGATATCACCCGTGTGTTCCGGTGGAGCTGAGGTGATATCACCCGTGTGTTCCGGTGGAGCTGAGGTGATATCACCCGTGTGTTCTGGTGGAGCTGAGGTGATATCACCCGTGTGTTCCGGTGGAGCTGAGGTGATATCACCCGTGTGTTCCGGTGGAGCTGAGGTGATATTAACCGTGTGTTCCGCGGGAGCTGAGGTGATATCACCCGTGTGTTCTGCGGGAGCTGAGGTGATATCACCGGTGTGTTCTGCGGGAGCTGAGGTGATATCACCCGTGTGTTCTGCGGGAGCTGAGGTGATATTACCCGTGTGTTCTGGTGGAGCTGAGGTGATATCACCCATGTGTTCCGCGGGAGCTGAGGTGATATCACCCGTGTGTTCCGCGGGAGCTGAGGTGATATCACCCGTGTGTTCTGCGGGAGCTGAGGTGATATCACCCGTGTGTTCCGGTGGAGCTGAGGTGATATCACCCGTGTGTTCCGCGGGAGCTGAGGTGATATCACCCGTGTGTTCCGCGGGAGCTGAGGTGATATCACCCGTGTGTTCCGCGGGAGCTGAGGTGATATCACCCGTGTGTTCCGCGGGAGCTGAGGTGATATCACCCGTGTGTTCCGCGGGAGCTGAGGTGATATCACCCGTGTGTTCCGCGGGAGCTGAGGTGATATCACCCGTGTGTTCCGCGGGAGCTGAGGTGATATCACCCGTGTGTTCTGCGGGAGCTGAGGTGATATCACCCATGTGTTCCGGTGGAGCTGAGGTGATATCACCCGTGTGTTCCGGTGGAGCTGAGGTGATATCACCCGTGTGTTCCGGTGGAGCTGAGGTGATATCACCCGTGTGTTCCGCGGGAGCTGAGGTGATATCACCCGTGTGTTCCGGTGGAGCTGAGGTGATATCACCCGTGTGTTCCGGTGGAGCTGAGGTGATATCACCCGTGTGTTCTGCGGGAGCTGAGGTGATATCACCCGTGTGTTCTGCGGGAGCTGAGGTGATATTACCCGTGTGTTCTGGTGGAGCTGAGGTGATATCACCCGTGTGTTCCGCGGGAGCTGAGGTGATATCACCCGTGTGTTCCGCGGGAGCTGAGGTGATATCACCCGTGTGTTCTGCGGGAGCTGAGGTGATATCACCCGTGTGTTCTGCGGGAGCTGAGGTGATATCACCCGTGTGTTCCGGTGGAGCTGAGGTGATATCACCCGTGTGTTCCGCGGGAGCTGAGGTGATATCACCCGTGTGTTCCGCAGGAGCTGAGGTGATATCACCCGTGTGTTCCGGTGGAGCTGAGGTGATATTACCCGTGTGTTCTGCGGAAGCTGAGGTGATATCACCCGTGTGTTCTGGTGGAGCTGAGGTGATATCACCCGTGTGTTCCGGTGGAGCTGAGGTGATATCACCCGTGTGTTCCGGTGGAGCTGAGGTGATATCACCCGTGTGTTCCGTTGGAGCTGAGGTGATATCACCCGTGTGTTCCGGTGGAGCTGAGGTGATATCACCCGTGTGTTCCGGTGGAGCTGAGGTGATATCACCCGTGTGTTCTGCGGGAGCTGAGGTGATATCACCCGTGTGTTCTGGTGGAGTTGAGGTGATATCACCCGTGTGTTCTGGTGGAGCTGAGGTGATATCACCCGTGTGTTCTGGTGGAGCTGAGGTGATATCACCCATGTGTTCTGGTGGAGCTGAGGTGATATCACCCATGTGTTCTGGTGGAGCTGAGGTGATATCACCCATGTGTTCCGGTGGAGCTGAGGTGATATCACCCGTGTGTTCTGCGGGAGCTGAGGTGATATTACCCGTGTGTTCTGGTGGAGCTGAGGTGATATCATCCGTGTGTTCTGCGGGAGCTGAGATCACCCATGTGTTCTGCGGGAGCTGAGGTGATATCACCCGTGTGTTCTGGTGGAGCTGAGGTGATATTACCCGTGTGTTCTGTGGAGCTGAGGTGATATTACCCGTGTGTTCTGTGGAGCTGAGGTGATATTACCCGTGTGTTCTAATGGAGCTGAGGTGATACGGGCAGCACAGTGGCTAAATGATTAGCACTTCCACCTGGCATTGCTAGGGTCGTTGATTCGAACCCCAACCACGGCACCACCTGCCTGGAGTTTGCATGTTCTCCCTGTGCCTGTGGGGTTTCCTCTGGGTACTCCGGTTTCCTCCCACAATCCAAAGATATGCTGGAAGGTTAATTGGATCCTGTCTAAATTGGCCCTAGTATGTGTATGTATGACTGTAAGTTAGGGACCTTAGATTGTACGCTCCTCGGGGGGCGGGGACTGATGTGAATGTACAATATATATTTGTAAAGCGCTGCGTAAACTGATGGTGTTTATATATGTGCCTAAAATAAATCAAATAATAATATCACCCGTGTGTTCTGTTGGAGCTGAGGTGATATCACCCGTGTGTTCTGGTGGAGCTGAGGTGATATCACCCGTGTGTTCTGGTGGAGCTGAGGTGATATCACCCGTGTGTTCTGGTGGAGCTGTGGTGATATCACCCGTGTGTTCTGGTGGAGCTGAGGTGATATCACCCATGTGTTCTGGGGGAGCTGAGGTGATATCATCTGTGTGTTCTGATGGAGCTGAGGTGATATCACCCGTGTGTTCTGGGGGAGCTGAGGTGATATCACCCGTGTGTTCTGGGGGAGCTAAGGTGATATCACCCGTGTGTTCTGGTGGAGCTGAGGTGATATCACCCGTGTGTTCTGGGGGAGCTAAGGTGATATCACCCGTGTGTTCTGGTGGAGCTGAGGTGATATCACCCGTGTGTTGTGGTGGAGCTGAGGTGATATCACCCGTGTGTTGTGGTGGAGCTGAGGTGATATCACCCGTGTGTTGTGGTGGAGCTGGGGTGATATCACCCGTGTGTTCTGATGGAGCTGAGGTGATATCACCCGTGTGTTCTGGTGGAGCTGAGGTGATATCACCCGTGTGTTCTGATGGAGCTGAGGTGATATCACCCGTGTGTTCTGGTGGAGCTGAGGTGATATCACCCGTGTGTTCTGGTGGAGCTGAGGTGATATCACCCATGTGTTGTCTCCTGGGCCATATTATAGCTTCTGATTCCTGCCAGTGCAGTCCAGGAATGCCATTAGGAATTATGGGGCCTCTATTGCCTACCTGAGAGCCCCCCTGTGATGAGATAGGAAGGAGTGCTCACCACCCCTATACCGAAAATTTCAAATATTTAATTTCTGCTCTGAGGGAGCTAATAGAATATCTTAGGCATTCCTGTGGGGCTTCCCTTGTTTAGTACTGGTTTACTATGTGATGATCACTGTCCCTCTCCTGTGATCACTGTCCTCTCGTGTGATGTTCACGCTCTGATGATCACGGTCTGTCTCTCTCTCTAGTCATCTCCTCAATAATATTTTATCTCTGCTTTGTCCTCAGTGTGTCTTCTGCTCAGTGTGGTGGTGCAGCATTTCCTGGCCGGAGTTGTCACCACTGTGACCTTCACTGTGATGATGCACTGCACCCGCCAGGCCCAGCCGAACATTCAGGTAAGGCTGCTGTAGTCAGTAATAATATCCAGTTCAGTGTTTCTAGGCTTCGCACTGCACTCCAGCTGTGGTGCCAACCAAACCTCCGGGTCTCATCTCCTCTCCACAGTTAAAAGTGTGAAAACAGAGTGCACACCGCTTCCAGTTTTTCTTGCAAATATCTCTCTCCTCCTGTCCATCTTCCTTGATGTGTTTCACCCCCTGCTGTCTCTAACTCTATGATTAGGCCCCACCAGGGGGTGAAATGCGTCAGAAGGGATGAGACTGGAGGAGAAGACAGGAGGAATACATACAAGAGATGGGGGATAGGGACAGGAGGAGAAAAGACAGGAGAAGAGGGATAGCAGGAGAGAGACAGGAGATGATGGATGAAAAGGGAAGAGATGGGTGGGAGGAGCTAGGTGGTAGAAGATGAACTGGAAGGGAGAGCAAGGAGGCAAGGTGTGGGAATGGAGGAGAAGGAGGGAAGGAGATGGGTGAGAGGAGATGCACTGGAGGTGAGGAGAGGGGAAGGAGGAGATGGAGGGAAGAAGAGGGATGGGAGGAGATTGACTAGAGGGGAGAATGGAAGCAGTAGGAATGGAGGAGACATGAAGAAATGGAAGGGAGGAGAGGGACAGAAGAAGATGAGTGGCAGGAGATGTATTGGATGGGAGGAGATAGAGGGAAGGAAAGGGACTGGAGGAGATGGGGGGTGAAGGGACTGGAGGAGATGGGGGTGAAGGGATGGGAGGAGATGGAGGGGAGGGATGGAGAGATGAAGATGAGAGGGAGAAGGACGGTACGAGAATGGTTGCAGGAGATGGACTGGAAGGGAGAAGAAGGATGGAAGGAGAGGGACTGGAGGAGATGGATAGGAAGAAAGGAAAGGGATGGGAAATGAGGGCTGTTGGGAGATGGTGGTAGGAGATGGACTAGGGGGAAGGAGAGGGATGTGAGGAGATGGATGGCAGAGGACAGGAGGAGACGGATAAGAGAGAGGGATGGCAGGAGGTGGACGGGAGGGGATAGAAGGGGGAGAGAGGGACAGGAGATGGAGGGGAAGGGAAGAGATGGGGAAGTGAGGGATGAAATGGGGCAGAGAGGGACGGGAGGAGATGGAGGGGAGGAGAACAGGTGGTGATGGACCAGAGAAGAGGGACGGGCGGTGATGGACCAGGGGAGGTGAGGGATGGGAGGGATTAGATGGACAGGGGAGAGGAGGGACGAGAAGAGAGGGACAAGTGGAGAGCAATGGGAGGGCATGGAGGGGAGGAGAGGGATGGGAGGAGAAGAGAAGGAAGGTAGGAGCAGGGATGGACAGACGGAGAGGGATGTGAGGAGATGGATGGCAGAGGACAGGAGGAGACGGATAAGAGAGAGGGATGGCAGGAGGTGGACGGGAGGGGATAGAAGGGGGAGAGAGGGACAGGAGATGGAGGGGAAGGGAAGAGATGGGGAAGTGAGGGATGAAATGGGGCAGAGAGGGACGGGAGGAGATGGAGGGGAGGAGAACAGGTGGTGATGGACCAGAGAAGAGGGACGGGCGGTGATGGACCAGGGGAGGTGAGGGATGGGAGGGATTAGATGGACAGGGGAGAGGAGGGACGAGAAGAGAGGGACAAGTGGAGAGCAATGGGAGGGCATGGAGGGGAGGAGAGGGATGGGAGGAGAAGAGAAGGAAGGTAGGAGCAGGGATGGACAGACGGAGATGGAGGGTATGAGTGGGACAACAGGAGGGGGATCGGAGGAGAGGGGATGGACAGAGGAGGGGAGAAGTATCTCTGCCACTTCTTGCAATGAAGTTTCGCAAGCAAAATGGACTGTGCGGCTCTGTTATTTCACACTGACCACAGCCAATCCCTGTCCTGCTCTGGGGGGGTGCAGCGAAGACTGATTCCAGAGGGACTATATGTAGGATGTCTGGATGTGTGAAGAGTTTTGTACAGGACGGAAGTCTCCTGATCACTATGGTGAGATTTCTGTATACTCCTCATGGTGGTCTCACCTGAAAGCCTATCTCCAAACAGAACATTAATATTTTCACATTAGTGAAAGTTGTCCCCTATTTCCACAGCCAGGTCCCTGTCCAGTGCCATTTCCAGGTATAAGGACCACTCATCCAGGGCTGTGAATACACCCATCCAGCTGGTTCCCAACAGTCCCCTCTCAGTGAAGTCACTTTTCTGGATCCTGAGAGGACCTCACTGCTGGACAGCCAAATGAAAATGTCACACAGGCAATGACATGGACACCCGAAGAACCCTGCCGGATGTGAACATAAGGGCGGGAGTATTTAGATCAGCCAGTGGGGTGGGAGGGGTTAGTATTTACCTGGAGATGGACTTGTAAGATGACATTTCCCGCTCTTCTCTCTCTGCAGGCCAGTCACTACAGCCTCCTGTCCTCCTTGGAGGTCCTGGGGAAGGTCTCCTTCAGCGCAGTGTCTGGGATCATCGTGGACTCTCTCGGAGTTTCCGTATCGTTCTCGGTGTTCATCGCTCTGTCCTGCCTGCCCCTCCTGCACCTCCTGAACCTTCCACCGACTTTATCCTGATGACCGCAGAGCTGACACTCTCCACCAATAACTGTGAATTGGCAGGTTCTCTGCTGCTGTGGATCCTGGAGATCCTTTATATTGATTTGGTTCAGGACTGGAAAATAATACGATCGTTTCTCTCCAGAGAGGAGCAATAAAATTCAGATTTGTAATAATGTGTTATCCGTGCGTTCACTTTTTGTAGATTCAGCCTTCACTATTACTATGGCATTATGGGACTATGGACTGTGGGACTATGGTTACGATCACTCTCCATGGTCCCTTTGTATATAGGAACATAGCCACCTCTTGTTCACTCCCAAGATGGACTATGGAGTGTGGGCTATAGACAATGGGACTATGAACTATGGGATTATGGACAGTGGGACTATGGTTACGATCACTCTCCATGGTCCCTTTGTATATAGGAACATAGCCACCTCTTGTTCACTCCCAAGATGGACTATGGAGTGTGGGCTATAGACAATGGGACTATGAACTATGGGATTATGGACTGTGGGACTATGGTTACGATCACTCTCCATGGTCCCGTTGTATATAGGAACATAGCCACCTCTTGTTCACTCCCAAGATGGACTATGGAGTGTGGGCTATAGACAATGGGACTATGAACTATGGGATTATGGACTGTGGGACTATGGTTACGATCACTCTCCATGGTCCCGTTGTATATAGGAACATAGCCTCCTCTTGTTCACTCCCAAGATGGACTATGGAGTGTGGGATATAGACAATGGGACTATGAACTATGGGATTATGGACTGTGGGACTATAGCTATGTTTGTTATCTAGAATCCCACTGTATGTAGGAACAAAGTCCTTTCTCGATTCCTGAGATGGACTGTGGGACTATGGCTATGTTCCTACATACAGTATGATTATGGAGAATAGACCACCTTCTCTTAGTCACTCCCCAGATGGACTGTGGGACCATGGCTACATTCCTATATACAGTGGGACCATAGAGTGGAAAAAAACACCTTGCTCACTCCGGAGATGGACTATGGAATGGGGAAGTATGGACTACAGCCACCAACGGACTATGAGATTATAGGACTGTGAACTATGGGATTATGGCTTGGATCGTTCTCCATGGTCCCATTGTATGTTGGAATGTATCCACCTTCTCTTGCTCATTCCGGAGATGGACTATGGACTGTGGGACTATGGCTATGTTTCTACATACAGTAGGACCGTGGAGAATAAACCACCTTCTCTTGCTCACTCCTGAGATGGACTATGGAATGGGGAAGTATGGACTACAGACACCGACGGTCTATATGGCAAGGGTGTCAAACTGGCGGCCCTCCAGCTGTTGCAAAAGTCCCATCATGCCTCTGCCTTTGGGAGTCATGCTTGTAACCGTCAATCTTGCAATGCCTCATGGGACTTTTAGTTTGGCAACAGCTGGAGAGCCGCCAGTTTGACACCCGTGGTCTTTGGGATTGTGGCTTGGATTGTTCTCCACGGTCCCATTGTATGTTGGAATGTATCCACCTTCTCTTGCTCAATCCGGAGAGGGACTATGGACTGTGGGACTATGGACTGTGGGACTATAGACTGTGGGACTATAGACTGTGGGACTATAGACTGTGGGACTATAGACTGTGGGACTATAGACTGTGGGACTATAGACTGTGGGACTATAGACTGTGGGACTATAGACTGTGGGACTATGGACTGTGGGACTATGGACTGTGGGACTATGGACTGTGGGACTATGGACTGTGGGACTATGGACTGTGGGACTATGGCTACGTTACAGGAAACCTTTGTAGGAGGAGGAAGCTTTTCCTCGCACCAGTACATCTGAGGTGAGGTGAGTGAGTTTTACCGAGAAAATGGGGCTCTCTGCATTACTACCGACCCTCAAACTCTGCATTACTTGGTATTAACCTCTGCATGACATACTACTGACCCCTGCATAACATACTACTAAGCTCTGCATGACATACTACTGACCCCTGCATAACATACTACTAAGCTCTGCATGACATACTACTGACCCCTGCATAACATACCACTAACCTCTGCATTACATACTACTGACCCCTGCATAACATACCTATAACCTCTGAGGTACATACTACTGACCCCTGCATAACATACCTATAACCTCTGAGGTACATACTACTGACCCCTGCATAACATACCACTAACCTCTGCATTACATACTACTGACCCCTGCATAACATACCACTAACCTCTGCATTACATACTACTGACCCCTGCATAACATACCACTAACCTCTGCATTACATACCACTGACCCCTGCATAACATACCACTAACCTCTGCATTACATACCACTGACCCCTGCATAACATACCACTGACCCCTGCATAACATACCACTGACCCCTGCATAACATACTACTAACCTCTGCATTACATACTACTGACCCCTGCATAACATACCACTAACCTCTGCATTACATACTACTGACCCCTGTATAACATACTACTAACCTCTGCATTACATACTACTGACCCCTGCATAACATACTAACGTCTGAGGTACATACTACTGTCCTCTGCGTTACTTTCTTCTTGCCCTTGACCCCTGTGTTACTACTAATGTCGGAACTACTACTAGATTCTGCGGTACTTCTGACCTCTGTGTTACATACCACTGACCCCTGCACTGTCTTTGACCCCTGCTCTTTGCATGACCTCTTCCTGACCTCCAGACTCTGCGTTACATACTAGTGACCTCGGAACATGGCATTACTCAGTACTGACCTCCTCCAAACCCACCATTGCACACAGCAGGAAAGCAAACCTGTTCATTATTTTACCCCGCCCGCTCACATGGTATTTACCGTGGGCGGGTGCAATCCCGTACATGTATGTCATCCAGCCTGTTCCAGGCTAAGGGCGCACAGCACGCCTCTCCCGTGACCACGACAATCACAACGTCAACAAAGCTGCTATGAATGAATGAATTTCATAACGGCTGTCATTCCTATAGAGTGATGTTGTGATTGGCCCACAGCTATCACATGGTACCTGGGCCAATCACAGCACACGATAGTAATGACAGCTGTTGTGAATGTAACCCATTCATGACCGTTCAAAACATTACCGTGACAGCGATCAGCACAGTAAAGTGTGAAAGGACAAAAAATCCCAGATCACCCCCCAGAGTAGTACAGTGTTACCATGGTGACTGAACTACTCTGATGACGGGACGGAAAAATAATAAAAAAAAGAAAAGCTAAAAAAAACCTAAAGTTTTAAAAAATTGAATAAAGCATATATAATTTTTTTTCTAACATACTACCAGCCCGTGTCCCCGATCCCCTCCGTACCACTCCGTGTCCCCGATCCCCTCCGTACCACTCCGTGTCCCCGATCCCCTCCGTACCACTCCGTGTCCCCGATCCCCTCCGTACCAGTCCGTGTCCCCGATCCCCTCCGTACCACTCCGTGTCCCCGATCCCCTCCGTACCACTCCGTGTCCCCGATCCCCTCCGTACCACTCCGTGTCCCCGATCCCCTCCGTACCAGCCCGTGTCCCCGATCCCCTCCGTACCAGCCCGTGTCCCCGATCCCCTCCGTACCAGCCCGTGTCCCCGATCCCCTCCGTACCAGCCCGTGTCCCCGATCCCCTCCGTACCAGCCCGTGTCCCCGATCCCCTCCGTACCACTCCGTGTCCCCGATCCCCTCCGTACCACTCCGTGTCCCCGATCCCCTCCGTAACAGCCCGTGTCCCCGATCCCCTCCGTAACAGCCCGTGTCCCCGATCCCCTCCGTACCAGCCCGTGTCCCCGATCCCCTCCGTACCAGTCCGTGTCCCCGATCCCCTCCGTACCAGCCCGTGTCCCCGATCCCCTCCGTACCAGCCCGTGTCCCCGATCCCCTCCGTACCAGTCCGTGTCCCCGATCCCCTCCGTACCACTCCGTGTCCCCGATCCCCTCCGTACCAGTCCGTGTCCCCGATCCCCTCCGTACCACTCCGTGTCCCCGATCCCCTCCGTACCACTCCGTGTCCCCGATCCCCTCCGTACCACTCCGTGTCCCCGATCCCCTCCGTACCACTCCCATGAGGGCGCTGCTGACAGGATGGGAAAAAAATAGTTGTGAAAACATCAAATTGTATTCAATTTCTTCATTTTCAATAAATTGTGACAAAAATACTCTCCATGCCTCTTACTACCTGACATTTGGGGGGGATTTGTACCGTCCTGACATTTGGGGGGATTTGTACCGTCCTGACATTTGGGGGGATTTGTACCGTCCTGACATTTGGGGGGATTTGCACCGTCCTGACATTTGGGGGGATTTGTACCGTCCTGACATTTGGGGGGGATTTGTACCGTCCTGACATTTGGGGGGATTTGTACCGTCCTGACATTTGGGGGGATTTGTACCGTCCTGACATTTGGGGGGATTTGCACCGTCCTGACATTTGGGGGGGATTTGTACCGTCCTGACATTTGGGGGGGATTTGTACCGTCCTGACATTTGGGGGGGGATTTGTACCGTCCTGACATTTGGGGGGGATTTGCTCCTCCCTGAATAAATCATCGTCCCCCCATCCCAGCACACCACCTCCCCCATAATTCCTCCATGTAACATGAATCATTGTATTCTCCCCCAATATCCTCTCTCAGCACAATTCCTCCCTCCCCCCATCACAAATCCTCTCCCTCCAATCCTCTCTTCCAACACACATCTTTTTTCTTATGCTAGGTAAATCATCCCCCTCCCCCCTTCTAGCACAAATACTTCCTCAAGATCAATTGTCCGAGTACAACCCCCCCCCCTCCAAATTCCCTACCCCCAATACCCCTTCCCAGCACAAATCCCCTCCCCTCTAAACTTCCCTTCTAGCACCAATCCTTTTATTCACAGCCAAATCCCCCCTCCTCAGCACAAATCCTCTTCCCCATCCTCCCACAAGTCTTGCCCCCAAATCAATTGTCGCAGCACAAGCCCCCCCCCCCCAAAGCACAGATCCTTTGTCCTCCAAATCCCCCTCCCCCACTCAAATCAACCATTGTAGCACTTTCCCTCTCAATCCCCCATCCCAGCACAAATCCTTGTATTCTTGTCCAAATTTCCCTCCCAGCACAAACGTTCTCCCTCCAAACCTCCTCCCAGCACCGTTCCTCCCCCCTCTGCTGGTATAAATTATCCCCCCCAAATCGATTGCCCCACTACAAATCCCCCCTCCCAGCACAAATTCCTCCATCATACCCCTCCTCCAAAATACACTGCCACCCCAATTACAAATCCTTTTCCTTTCCTAGTACCAATCCTCTGATCCTCCCCAAATCTCCCTCCCAGCACAAATCACCTCCCCCATAATTCCTCCATCTAACATGAATCCTTGTATTCTCCCTCCAATCTCCCTTTTATTACAACTCCTCCCCCTCCATTTTTCAGTACAAATCCTCTGCTCCTCCCCAAATTCTACCTTCCAGCACAAATTATCTTTGCTGCCAAACTCCACCAGCACAAAACCTCTCCCTCCCAATCCCCCTCCCAGTAAAAATCCTCCCTCATAAATCCTCCTAGCAGAAAGCACAATTCCTCCCCCCCCCCCCAACACAAATCTCCTACCTCCCAGCAAAAATCCATTCTCCTATGCAAACTAAAGCATGCTTCACCCACCCCCCCCCCAGCACAAATCCTTTTCCCTGCCAATACCCCCTTCCAAGCATTAATACTCCCATCATGCACCCCTCCCAGCACATTATTCCCCCAAACCTCCCTCCCAGCACAAATCCCACCTGCTAGCACTACCACCACCCCTTCTTCCCTTCTAGCACAAATTCTCAATTCCCTTCTAGTACAGACCCCCCCAAATCACCTGTCCCAGAAAAAATCCTCTTTCCAAAAAACATCCCCCTTTTCAGCAAAATCCTCTTCCCGCTAGCACAAATCCTCTCCTGCCTGTTAGAAACTCCCCCACACACCCAAATCCCCATCCCAGCACAAATCCTCACCCACAATCCTCCTCCTACCACAAATACTTTTATTCTATCCCAAATCCCCCTGCACAAATCCTCCTCCCATCCTAGCACAAATCTTGCCCCCAAATCATTTGTCCCATCACAACCCCCCCCCCCCCCCAATCCTTCTTCCTCCAAATCCCCATCGCTACCACCACAAAAATCAACTATTGCAGCGTACTTTCCCTCTCAATTCCCCATCCCAGCACAGCTCCCCCCTCCCAGCACAAATCCCCCCTCCCCAAATACTCCTTTCAGCACAAATCCATGTATTTTCCTCCAAATTTCCCTCCCAATACGAATCCTCTCTCTTCATTCCTCCTCCCAATACAAATCCCCCCATCACCTCTTCCCCAAATCCTTTCACCCAATCCCCCCTACTAGCACAAATCCTTCTGCCATACCCCCCTCCTCCAAAATCAACTGTCTCAGCACAAATCACCCCCAAATACAAATCCTTTTCCCCCACAAAATCCCCCTACCAATACAATTACACCCCTCCAACACAAATACTCTTCGACCCCTAAAATTTCCCTTCTAGTACAATTCTTCCCTCCCCCCTCCCCACACAAATCTTATGCCCACAATCCTCCCTTCCAGCACAAATCCCCCTTTCAAGCACAGACCCTCTCTGCCAACCCCAAATCACCCTCCAGCACAAATCCTCTACAATATCCCCTCCCCCCAAATCCCTTCTCCCTGCACAAATACTCCCCTCTAACTCCTCCTCCTAGCACAAATCTTTTTATTTCCCACCAACCCCACCTCCCTGCACAATTCCTGTTCCCCTCCAAATCCCCTACAAGCACTACCCCCCCCCCCCCCAAATCCCACCTTCCAGAACAAGTCCTCTCACAATCCCTGTTAGCACCAATTCTTTTATTCTTCACCCCCCCAAGCACAATTCCTTCCTCCTATCCTAGCACAAATCTTTCCTCATACCCCCAAAGCAACCATCCTAGCATAAATCTCCCCCCCCCCCATTACACATCCCTTTCCCCCCAAATCCCCCCTCTCAGCACAAATCCTTTTCCACCCCCCAAATTCTTCCAAGTTCAAATCCTCTCCCTCAAATCCCCCTCCCAGCACAAATCTTCTCCCCTCCAAATCCCCCTCCCAGCACAAATCCTCTCCCCTCCACATTCCCCCAGCATGAATCCTCTCTCTAAACCCCCTTCCATTTCAAAACCTCTTCTGCCCTAAATCTCCCATCCAGCACAAATCTCCCCCCTTAATCCCCCTTCTAGCACTAATCATTTCCTCACCCATATTCCTTGTTCAAGCAAAATCCACCCCCCCCCCATTCCCCTTCTAGCAAAATTCCTTCCCCTATACTCCACCTTCCCCCATATCAACTGACACAGCTCAATTCTCCCCTCCCCCCATTCCCCTTCTACCACAAATCCTTCCCCTATACTCCACCTCCAATATCAACTGACCCAGCAAAAATCCCCCCCCCCCCATTCTCCTTCTAGCACAAATCCTTCCCCTATACTCCACCTCCCCCCATATCAACTGACCCAGTACAATCCCCCCCCCCATTCCCCTTCTACCACAAATCCTTCCCCTATACTCCACCTCCAATATCAACTGACCCAGCAAAAATCCCCCCCCCCCATTCTCCTTCTAGCACAAATCCTTCCCCTATACTCCACCTCCCCCCATATCAACTGACCCAGTACAATCCCCCCCCCCCATTCCCCTTCTAGCATAAATCCTTCTCCTATACTCCACCTCCCCCCAGATCAACTGAGCCAACACAAATCCCCCCCCCCCCCCATTCCCCTTTAGCACAAATCCTTCCCCTATGCTCCACCTCCCCCCATATCAACTGACCCAACACAAATCCCCCCCCCCATTCTCCTTCTAGCACAAATCCTTCCCTTATGCTCCACCTCCCCCTTATCAACTGACCCAACACAAATCCCCCCCCCCCATTCCCCTTTAGCACAAATCCTTCCCCTATGCTCCACCTCCCCCCTTATCAACTGACCCAACACAAATCCCCCGCCCTTACAAAATTTCTTCTCCCCAAATCCCCCCCCCCCCCCCCAGGACAACTCGCTCTGGCTCTGGGAAACAGCCCGGATCTGCGAGATGGCAGGATTTTGTTGAAATCCTAGGCCAATCCAGAAGCATCCTGGATGTTTGGGAGGTAAAAGCTCCTCTCTCTGATCGTTGAACTCTATGATCAAGCTCTAGTAGAGGGCAAAATGCGTCAGTAGAGGAGCTGGGTGGAGGGAGGTGGAGGGACCTCAACAATGCCAAGCCAGCAAACCGGTCTTGTGCCCAGTGGATCAGTGGCCTCCTATCATGGTATGTGGACTGGTTTGCAGAGTGGAGCAGATCCCAGAGAAGCACCAGCAGCTGGTGACACCGGTGGACTTCAGTGGTACCGGAGACGTGGACTATGCTGAGACATTCATGGACTCCACACACAAATCACACCACAGCAGTTCTGGGCTGCAGGAACCAATTCATTCATTTATTAGCGAAAAACAAAACAAAACATACACAGACGTATCGCGAAGCGAGGCTCAGATTCTGCCTTCAGAGCTGTCCGGCTTATGATTCGGCTCTGGGTTTCCATCGGCCGCGGCGCCGTGTGGTCGGGGAGCGTTCTTGTGATATACAGAAATATCGGAGCTCAGACCTCCATAGAACAAGATCCCCCCTCATACACACTGTGGGAACAGAGTCTAGAACAAGATCCCCCCTCATACACATTGTGGGAACAGAGTCTAGAACAAGATCCCCCCTCATACACTGTGGGAACAGAGTCTAGAACAAGATCCCCCCTCATACACACTGTGGGAACAGAGTCTAGAACAAGATCCCCCATTAATACACACTGTGGGAACAGAGTCTAGAACAAGATCCCCCCTCATACACATTGTGGGAATAGGGTCTAGAACAAGATCCCCCTCATACACACTATGGGAACAGAGTCTAGAACAAGATCCCCCCTCATACACACTGTGGGAACAGAGTCTAGAACAAGATCCCCCCCCCATACACACTGTGGGAATAGAGTCTAGAACAAGATCCCCCCTCATACACACTGTGGAAACAGAGTCTAGAACAAGATCCTTCCTCATACACACTGTGGGAACAGAGTCTAGAACAAGATCCCCCCCCATACACACTGTGGGAATAGAGTCTAGAACAAGATCCCCCCTCATACACTGTGGGAACAGAGTCTAGAACAAGATCCCCCCTCATACACACTGTGGGAACAGAGTCTAGAACAAGATCCCCCATTAATACACACTGTGGGAACAGAGTCTAGAACAAGATCCCCCCTCATACACATTGTGGGAATAGGGTCTAGAACAAGATCCCCCTCATACACACTATGGGAACAGAGTCTAGAACAAGATCCCCCCTCATACACACTGTGGGAACAGAGTCTAGAACAAGATCCCCCCCCCCATACACACTGTGGGAATAGAGTCTAGAACAAGATCCCCCCTCATACACACTGTGGAAACAGAGTCTAGAACAAGATCCTTCCTCATACACACTGTGGGAACAGAGTCTAGAACAAGATCCCCCCCCATACACACTGTGGGAATAGAGTCTAGAACAAGATCCCCCCTCATACACACTGTGGGAACAGAGTCTAGAACAAGATCCTCCCTCATACACAGTGAGAACAGAGTCTAGAACAAGATCCCCCCTCATACACACTGTGGAAACAGTCTAGAACAAGATCCTCCCTCATACACAGTGAGAACAGAGCCTAGAACAAGACCCCCCCCCCCCCCCCTCATACACATTGTGGGAATAGGGTCTAGAACAAGATCCCCCCTCATACACACTGTGGGAACAGAGCCTAGAACTTCATCACATTGCCAAATATTCTATCCCCAACCCCCATCCCAACACTTCAAAGCAGCAAAGTCACCGTCTGGCCAGCGGGCAGAGAAGCCACGTCTTCAATTCATACCATCGATTCTGAGAGCTGGGAGTGGACCTATCAGAAGTCCGCATGAAGAAACAGCTGACCTGACCGTTTACAGCACCACGGGACTAACAGATGTACAGCTGTGATGGATTTTTACACTGGCTGGTCCCAGGGTGAGAGGAGGAAGCATGACATGTAAATGTGATGGATGGTCACACTGGCTGGTCACAGGGTGGAAGGCAGCAGAGGGAGTGTGCTATGTGAATGTGGTGGATTGCTACACTGGCTGGTCAAAGAGTGGAAGGCAGCAAAGGAAATGTGCTGTGCGAATGGGGTGGATTGTCACATTGGCTGGTCGCAGGGTGAGAGACATCAGGAGCGTGCAATATAAACATGATGGATTGTTACATTGGATGGTCACAGAGTGGAAGGCAAGAGGAAGTGTGCTATGCGAATGTGGTGGACTGTAACATTGGCTGGTCAGAGTGGAGGAAGCAAAGGAAGTGTGCTATATGAATGTGCTGGATTGTTACAGTGGCTGGTTACAAGGTGGAAGGCAGCAGAGGGAGTGTGCTATGTGAATGTGGTGGATTGTTACATTGGCTGGTCAGAGGGTGGGAGGTAGCAGGAGTGTGCTATGTGAATGTGGTGGATTTTTACACTGGGCCGCTTAAAGAGTGGAAGGCAGCAAAGGACATGTGCTCTGCAAATGTGGTGGATTGTCACATTGGCTGGTCACAAGGTGAAAGACAGCAGATTGAGTGTGCTATGTGAATGTGGTGGACTGTTACTTTGGCTGGTCAAAGGGTGAGATATCAGGAGTGTACAATGTGAATATGATACATTGTTACATTGGCTGGTTACAGAGTGGAAGGCAGCACAGGAAATGTGCTCTGTGAATGTGATGGACTGTAACACTGGCTGTTCGCAGGGTGAGGGGAAGCAGAGGAAGTGTGCTATGTGAATGTGGTGGATTGTTACACAGCTTGGTCACAGAGTGAGAGGAAGCAAAGGAAATGTGCTCTGTGAATGTGATGAACTGTAACTTTGGCTGGCCACAGTGAGGGGAAGCAGAGGAAGTGTGGTGGATTGTTGCAATGGCTGGTCATAGGGTGAGAGACATCAGAGGCATTGTGCTATGTAAATGTGATATATTGTTAAATTGGCTGGTCGCTGGGAGGGAGGAGGGCGCTGTGTGAATGTGATAGAATTGTTATACTGGCTGGTCACAGGGTGGAAGCCAGTAAAGGGCAGTGAGCTGTGTGAATGTAATGGATTGTTACCCTGGCTGGTCACAGAGTAACCACTTAGAGATTTTGCCGTGTGAATGTGATGGATTGTTAAACTGGCTGGTCCCAGGGTGGGAAGCAGTAAGCGGGAGGATGCTGTGTGAATGTGATGGATTGTTACCCTGGCTGGTCAAAGAGTTTGAGGAAGCAGATGAGTGAATGGCAGTAATGTGTACACAAAGCCAAGAACATAAAGGCTACGGAACAAGCATCAGACTTTACAAGACTGCTCCCTGGGCCAGTATCGTATTCTGGAAAGCAGGTGACAACTCTAGATGATGCCTGATGGTGCTGAAATAAGATGGAAGGTACAGTCTCACCCTGAGGAGTAATACATTCTTGCACTTTCAGATTAGCGTATACAACTGATGCAGTCTGCTTTAAACCAGAGCTTCAGAATGTAAAACGGTTTACAAGCAACTGGCCTACAATGCCACATTCTGAATGTCCCATTTAGCACAGTGACCAGATCAGTCCAGTCTACCAGTCCTGCGGTATTACTATTGGATGGGGTCAATGAGACATCTAAGTTTATGTGATGCTGAACATCATCTGCACTTGGGAGGAGTCTAGTCCTATTCTTGTGAAATTGGTGTTCAGAATCACATATCATGGATGGATCACACAGTCCCCACTTATGCTAGTAGTACTTCGCAAATCAGGCAGCTCTGGGCCCTGCAGATCATCCGTCATTGTCTGAGCTCCAACCCCAAAGCAGACCGTATGTCTTTCTAACCATCGCCATGACCCAGAGCAGCTCTCAGGTTCCAGGCCAATAAGAACGCAGCTGAAGCTTCAACATGCCTTTATAATGACACGGATTATAAAGTCTCCTCTCCAATCATCACACAGGATAATAGATGGCCAATCAGAGGCAATGAAGTTCTCCGATTTCCAAAAAGCTAGACCAGCCTTTCTCAACCCTTTTACACAAAGGACCCTTGAAATCATTTTCTGGTGTTCCGGAACCCCTGCTAAAAATGAGATCTACATCTCACAGTACATTGATGTGTTGGTTAGCAGGAAAGTTGATAGTTACATTTGTAGTCAGTAGGAAGAGTTCCCCTTACTGAAAACATCATTAGTGTTAGTGGCTACTTATCCGAGAGGAATTCCTAGCAACCTCTGGAGAAACCCTCAGGTTTCACACAGCTCTGGTTGGGAGAGGCTGATCTAGACCCAAGAGTCTCCAGACTTTCTAAGCAAAGGGTCAGTTTACAGACCTTCAGGCTTTGGGGGGGCCAGACTGTGCCCATCATTGGTGGGAAAAGTAGTGCCCCATCAATAGTGTCAGTTGGAGAAAGAGTGCTCCAAGGGCCAGATAAAGGCAAGCAAAAGGGCCACATCTGGCCTCCGGACCACAGTTTGGAGACCACTCATCTAGACAGTAAAGCCATTCAAATCCAGTGAATAATGTGATTACTGTCACTCAAAGTGATCTACCAGTGAATGAAGCCAAGAGGTAGGTTAATAATAGTGAAGGGTAACATTAGTGCAGCATTTACCAACATTCAGGAACCTTCACGCACACAATGCTACTCATCAGTCATCTACGAAGCTTTGTGAAGGACTTGGGAACATCCCCTTATTGCCTCAACCAAACGGGCAATAAGAAGTGGCCAGTGATCTACTCACTTTCCAGTTCTGTGGCTTTGCTGCTTTGATGAATGATGTGCTTGGATTATAATGCTACATGGGGGTCAGACGCTCAAGCTGGAGTATCCACCAATACCCAGAGCCATATATAAAGGGAGAGGGATTAAAGCTTGAGAAGATCCTTCAACTTTCCATAGGAGCATTCTGCACACAGAGGAGACCCCGCCAGCAGTGGAACAGTCTCTGCTACTATCAAAGCTCAATTCCGCTAGATTATCAAACGTGAAAGGAAACCGTGACAGGAATTGGGCAGGAAGCGTTCATAAAGATTAAGTAGAATTTTTCCAGCTATGTGATAGAGACCAACTTAAAGGGTTTCCTACCTCCTGCAAAGATATCTTCAGTTCCTAAATGGGCTACTTCAACTACATAAAAATAATCTTAAAAATAAACAAAATCAGATAAAATCCTGGAGGAGAACAGAGAAGAGAAACAGAAACTAGAAATCAAACAGCTTAGACACCCAGAAAACAGGACGTGGACAGGCTGAAGTGGTAGTAAATGTCCAGGTGTCCATGGTGTATACCCAAGGCTGAAAGTGGAGCTCATCTCTAATCTACACATGCAAACTACAAAAATTAAAAGCAAACTAATTAAAACAAACAACAAGGATCCTGCACAACTATCCACCCTCCCCTGCCAAGGGGAATGGCAGCCATGTCTACTGGAGGGGGAAGAGTTGAACTCTCCAACCTCACCTGCCATGCCTACTGGAGGGGGAAGAGTTGGACTCTCCACCCTCCCCTGCCAATGAGCGGCAGCCATGTCTACTGGAGGGGGAAGAGTTGAGCTCTCCACCCTCATCTGCCATGTCAACTGGAGGGGGAAGAGTTGAGCTCTCCACCCTCATCTGCCATGTCTACTGGAGGGGGAAGAGTTGAGCTCTCCACCCTCATCTGCCATGTCTACTGGAGGGGGAAGAGTTGGGCTCTCTACCCTCCCCTGCCAATGAACGGCAGCCATGTCTACTGGAGGGGGAAGAGTTGGGCTCTCCACCCTCACCTGCCAATTAGCGGCAGCCATGTCTACTGGAGGAGGAAGAGTTGGGCTGGAGTCAGGGAACTAGATGAGGTAAGTATGGTTCTGCAGATGACCACCCTTCACTTCTGAATCTGGAATATAAAGAGTCGTAGATTGATGTTCTTTGCAGCCAGAAGTTTGTTACATTCCACAGAGTCTATGATGGGTAGGGGCACGTACTCAGTCTCATTATTCTCGTTGGTGAAGACAAAGTGGTAGATGACTGGGTGAATTTTGACATCGTCGTAGGGACCTTTGAGCAGCAGAAAGGAGCATTCCATAGGAGAATTGACCTTGCTTTTTAGGATGAGTTGGAAGGAGAGGGTTCTCTTGCAAGACAAGTTGGGGTTCCTTTCTGAATCGTTGACGCGAGCCTTCAGAACCCAGGTCTGGTTGAGAACTGTGAAGCGTGGTGTCTCGTAGTACAGACGGGTAATGAAGTCATCTGTTCTGTAGGGTCGAAACTGGACTTCTACGAGAATGGGGAGGAAGGGAAAAAAAAAAAGAAAAAAGAAAATTATTGGGTGAAGAGGTCGTTTCACATTCCCCCAACGACACCACTTTACCTGTTACCGTTGACCGGTCAGTGGCCGCTTCAGCACTGGTTTGCCTCCTAAAGGGATCTTTTATATCTTTTTACCTCTTAAAAAGGGGAAAGGGAGATAAAGGTTGCTCAACACATGCAGTAAATTGCGTGTCAAACAAAAGACGTACTTGGTCCCATACAGACAAGGCCTACGTGACCAATAAATTGTGTTAACCCACACCATTAAATTGACATTTTGCATTCTTCTTACCTTCCTTCTATGTATAATGCTGCCTTTTATTGGTTGTGAGAGAGCACTGAAGACTAAATACCTTGTAATCCTGCCCCAGTCCCCTTCATGTTGCAGGGCTTCCTGTAACCCTCTGACCACTCTATCCATGGATACAGATCCAAGGTAGCGTAGTCAGATTGTGACCTCTCTTCTTTACTTTCACATCACAAGCCATGCGTCAGCATGGCTTCCTGTAGATCCAAAGGCTGTCCCCACCTCTCCGCCCAGCCCTGAAGAGCCTGCTTGGCTATAGCCCCTAGCTGAAGTCTAGCTGCCAATCTCGAAAAAGGAATGTCACAGCACTGGGCGGATACTTGAGATTGAGCCATGCCCCTGCCCTGCAGACAAACTCGATTGTTGTCATGACTGCTAAATAAACTTTGCTCTTCAGGTACTTGTCAAACGTTAAAGACTAAAATTATTCAATGTGGCTTCAAGACTCTACGACATCATTGCTTTCCCTGATACTCAGTATCAAATGTCTGCTGGAGGTTCCTCAAAGTCCACGAGTTTTAGTCTTTGCCGGAATTCACAGAACTGATCTTGATTGACCATCTCTACAAGCCTAGCGCTAGGAGCAGGAGAGCACATACCATCTCTTACATGGGTTCCTACAATCCGCCTTCAATTTTAATGAAGAAAAATTCACACTCTGTATCGAAAACCAACATTGCAAAAAAGGCAAAAACATCATCGTATTCTTTCAGATTGCATTTTTTTTTAAGAACACACGGAGAGATATCCATTTCAGAGAATAAAAGTTTATTCCAAAATCATACAAAGCTAAAAAAAAAAAATAAAAATAAAAAAACAGGTTCATGATTGATACAATACCGGAACGTTCTCCCAGATTCAGAGAACACATTGCACAATACAAGAAACATCTCACATCATGAGGAACCTTTTAGGACATCCTTTTCCCACTGTTTATATGAAAATCACAACATTTTTTGGTGCCGTGACCCGGGCATGAAGTTAACAAAAGCAATCAACACATGGCTGAAGAAATGTTTATTTCAGACAGGAAGAGACCAATGTGCTTCCGCTATATACAAAACTCTCACCTCCTTTATACGACTATTAAAATAAACAAAAGTCCATCCTGATGGAGGAGAAGGCAACATTAATAAATGTCATTCACAATGAGAAAACAACACGGTGAACACACGATCAATTTTCAAGGTCATGTACTTACCTGGTCAGGGATACGACTTCTCATCGCACCCTTCCTCAACCCCCCTCCCGATCACCAGAATGGAAAAAAAAAAAAAAACAAAAACCCGAGAGCCGTCACTAAACGTTTTACCCAGACAGAACAGGGCTGTAAATAGTTTAGAGAGGAAGAAAGAGAAAATGGCGGGAGAGCTAGAAGAGAGAAGGGAAAGAAGAACAAAGGCGGCTTGTGGGCTCCCGCTAGGACCGCCATCTTCTGCCTTTGTAGGAGTTCTGTACGTACCCGAGATTCACACACATCCAGGCGCTTTAACCGCTTCCGGAGCACAAAGTAAGATTGGTGACTTACCTTCCACCAGAAAGCTGAGGGACATCGGTAATCCAAGGGAGGGGGGGGGAAGGGAAGGCTTTCCCTGCATAAGTGGGGCCCGAGTGCATCTTCATCTTCTTCTGAAACCTGCTTCTCAACATCAAAGAAAGACATATACGGACGCACGCGGCTCCTCCCACCAGGAAGAGGAACGGGCAAGTGCGTATGGAGTCACGTGCCATCAAGGAGACCGATCAGAGGCGGGTCAGTTCATAAAGATCAGCAGCTAATTCGCAGTGACAGCTGCCCCTCTTCATGTCCTTGGTGACACTTACCCTACAGAAACACATGATTGGTTGGGGGATGGAGGGGGGAGATGGCTGGACAACCCACATGGTAACCCCCGCTCTTCAGATTCTCAGCTGCAGAATGACAACTACATCCTCTACCGACACCTACAAAGCAAAAGAGTGACATGCACAAAGAACGGCTGTGTATCGTCTCTCCACCGACAGCCCCCAACAGACACTAGCAACTCTCACAGGCCAATGGAGCGGCCGGGTCGGCCCTTACCTGTGTAACCGATCTTCTCGAAGCTCAGCAGGCCAAAGATGCTGTTGTACAATTGCATCTCCTTCTTGTGGCTTTGGTCCATCTCGTCCAGGATCTCCATCAGCTCGTTACCGGTTTTGGAGGGGTGGGAACACTCGGACTCGTGCACGGTCAGCTCGTGGAAGGGACCCTGCCAGGGGCAGCCAATCCTCTTGTATTTACATTGCGTTACTCTGCGGGCGAGCAAATGGACAGCCGGGAAAGTTGGTTACGGAGATACTGAGCAGCAGATGATTATATAGACTACTAATAATACAAGTGGACCTAAAGCTGAACTCCGGGAGATGGAAACCTTCTCTACATCCATCGGTCATGTGACTTCTTCTGGAATCTCGGAGATCTCTGGGTATTTCTTCCAGATCTGAGCCATCATCCAGGGGGGAGACTTCCTGGAATAAAGACCGCCCACTGCTGCTCTCTCTTTGTGCAGGGGGACTGGTCTAGTCTCCGCCCCCCCTGTCATTTTCTGTAGTGGGTGGGGTCTGGTAGACCCCTCCCACAGCTCTGCTCTCTCCTTGTGCAGAGGGACCGGTCTTGTCTCTGCCCCGTAGTTATTTTGTAGTGGGTGGGGTCCGGTAGACCCCTCCCACAGCTCTGCTCTCTCTCCTTGTGCAGAGGGACCGGTCTCGTCTCCGCCCCGTCCTGTAGTTATTTTGTAGTGGGTGGGGTCCAGTAGACCCCTCCCACAGCTCTGCTCTCCTTGTGCAGAGGGACCGATCTTGTCTCCGCCCCCTCCTGTAGTTATTTTGTAGTGGGTGTGGTCCGATAGACCCCTCCCACAGCTCTGCTCTCTCTCCTTGTGCAGAGAGCATTCTTGTCTCTGCCCCCTCCTGTGATTTTCTGCAGAGGGTGGGGTCTGCTAAACCCCTCCCACAACTATGCTCTCTGTCCTTGTGCAGGGTGACTGGTCTTGTTGCTTCCCCCTTCCTGTCATTTTCTGTAGTGGGTGGAGTCTGATAGACCCCTCCCATAGATCTACTCTCTTTGTGCAGGGTGACTGGTGTGGTCTCCACCCCTCCTGTAGTTTTCTGCAATGGGTGGAGTCAAATAGGCCCTTCCCACAGCTGATCTCTCTGCTTGTGCTGGGTGACTCGTCTTGTCTCCCCTCCCCCACACACTTTCCTGCAGGCAGCCTGTAGTGCAGAGGGTGGAGCTTGCTGAGCCCTTCCCACAGCTATGCTCTCTCCTTGTGCAGGGGGACAGGACATGTCTCCGCCCCCTCTTGTAGGATGTAGTGGGTGGAGCCTGTCAGGCCCCTCCCACAGCTCTGCTCAGGCTATGTACAGCATGGTGATAATGTGACTGCTACTTTTACATGTAATAACTGGGTTTTCAAAAGTATTTGGTGCATACAGATTGAAGTGGCTATTGATGAATCTAGAAAGTTTTGTTCCCGGAGTTCAGCACTAAGTCCAAAACAAAAACATTTTATGCCCTTCATGGAATAAAGGTCAATGAATATCTGCCATTCTGGCATCATCCTGTATTTCGGGATCTCGGAGGCTGGTCATTGGATAACAAGGGTCCGATTTTTTTTATATAACCGAAATTCTATGAAGTTCATCTGTTTATGAGGGTTCCCGGGACCGATACTCTGTGCTGAGGACACACAATAAATATTCTCCCCTTTGAGAGCCAGGAGATACCACTTTGCACAGCTGCTAGCTCACAATCCCGACCAGCCAATCACAGTGCCTCCTGATCATGTGACCACTATGTTGGTTCTGACAGAGATCCCATGCAAGGTGACATCAACTGAAGGACACAGAGATTCAATCTGGTTATCCTGCCACCTACAGGAGGATTTGACCCGGGCAAAACCAGAAAATGGGATTTTTGTACTCACCTTCTGTAAAACCTTTTCTCTTAGTTCATTGAAGGACACAGCCATAATTCATGACGCATAGGTTTGATGTCGCCACCCACAGGAGCAGGATGCTAGGTGCGCCTAAACTAAAAGCACACCCAGGGGGTAGCTAGTTGTCAGCAGTACCAGCATTAGAGGCAGTACCAGCATTAGAGGCAGTACCTGGACAGGGTCATCCAGCTCCCAGGGCAAGGATCCAGAATTGCACCCCCCTCCCCCATTATTAATACATGCTGTAGAATGGGAGTACCACTGCATCTATTCTTTGCCCCCTTTGCTTCACTGTGCCCAGGGCAGTTGCCCCTTCTGCCCACCCCTTGTCTCGGCCCAGAGTATAGGATATACCCAGTGAGACAGCCAAAAGAAGACTGGGCGGGTGCCGTGTCCTTCAATGAACATAAAAAAGATAGGAATCCCATTTTATCTTTTGTTCATTGAAGGACACAGCCATACTTCATGGCAGATGGGAAGTCCAAAGCAATGCCAGAAAGAAGAAGGGTGGGCCCATAAACAGAAAACAACAGCAGAGAAGGGAACAGCAAACCAGCAGAACTCAAACTGCCACTTGAAACTTTCTGAGCAAAGCTGGCATCTGCGGAGGCAGCCATGTCAACCTTACTTGGTACTCGGTGAAAAAGGGAACAAATGGCCACCTTGCAAAACTCCAAAAATTGAAAAGAAACCAGCAAAAACTAGGATCTAGAAAGCTGTGAAAACTGAACTCCTTGCTGCAGATGGGGGGTTTGGCCACCTCCAGGCAGCTTCCCCATGGGTGTGTTTCTAGTTTAGTTGCACCTGGCGTCCTGCTCCTGTTGGTGGCTATATCAAACCCATCTGTCACGAACTATGGCTGCATCCTTCAATGAATGAAAAGAAAAACCCAGCATGCCCCAGTTTTGTAGTAAAGCAGTACTAAGGGCAAAAACGAAAACACAAAGGATTGGAACTTGTGTCCCTCAAGGGAATCCAAGAAAAATGATTTACGGCAGGTAAGGAAAGCCCATTTTCTTTCTCGTCTGCTGAGGGATACAGGAATTCAGATACAGTCTGGACCTCCAAAAACCAGCTGAGGGATGAGCAACACAGAAAAGAAAAACCACAGGCCTCACTAGGGGAGCTGGGGGCAACCTGCAGCCTAGGAGCGGTCTGAAGGACCATCACCCAAACCTGGATGGATGAGGTGGAACCCCTACCAGACAGAAAAAGCTAAAAACATGACTAGGGGGAGAGCATGGAAGATCAATCTGATGCTCAAGGCCAAAATGGAGAAAGTCATTATAAGAGAGAGATGACTATATTCAGAAGGAACACTGAACCCAAGTCAGTAAAAAGAAACTGTTTAATTAGAACCCACCAAAAAGAGGTAGACCATTAACCTACCAATAACAACTTGATATGGTCAGCAGAACAAAACATTAGCGATAATCCCCAGGAAGAACAGGTTCAAAAAGGAAACAAACACAAAAGATAGGTCTAGGTAAAAAGACCAGCTAGTCTACGTGGGAAGGCCACAGGCCCGTTATCCCGCCTCTTAGGGTCAAGGCAATGAAGGTAACTAAGTGACTAAGGTAAGTTGCCTAGCCACATAACCAAGCTTGCTAAGCGAGGTATACTAGAGAATGCACAGTATAGTACAAGGTAAAGAGGAGTTAGTTTGTGAGGAGACCTCTGACCTCACTAGAGAACTTAAGAATTTAATCTCACAAAATCAACAAAAAAAACCGGAAGAAAGAGGGCACCAGAAGGCACAAGGGTCACCACGAAAAAAACACAAAAAAACAACAACATAGGCTTCAGAGAGGTGAGACGTGGACTGCCTAGGGACAGAGAGGATGAAAGGAAAGCTAAACATTCTAAGATACCCCTAGAAAACCCTAGGGCCTGCAGAAAAAAAAAAGTGCCAGGCCCTGCCTACCCCTTAAACACAGACATGATTTTCAAAAGCTCCTGATCCCTCAGGCCCAATGAAGAATCAACGGTCTTGGAGTGAGGAACAGAAATCTTGAAGTGCTTAGAGCATTGGTCTGAATAAGGGCAAGGGCAAGACCAAGGGAGGTATCTCATGGACTTCCACTAGGAGGCTGAACAGCCAGGAAGGAAGGACCAATCCCCTTTTGAAGAGGCCCCACAAAATCATCTGGACACACTCTGCCATCAGCATAGGGTACCTTAGTAGAAAACGTAGTCCAGGTGGGGTTCCCCAAAGTGAAGGTAAATATAACCAAGAGATCACATGGTACCCCCGGCAATGGAGTTACTCCTGCAAGTGGAATACTCCAGGAATGGTAGGAAAGAGACTCTCCTAGCCATGTGAAGAGGACAAGGGATTAAAGGCAGGGACAACCTGATTCACAGAAACAGGATCACAGGCCTGCTCGAACCTGCAACCACAGAGGAGGCAGCTGCAGAAAGCCAGGACAAAGCCAGAGAGGTAGGAACCATACTGAGGGGGGGGTTTGCGCCCAAACCCTAACATTCCCTCAATGGAGTGAGAATGGGTGGACTCCCTGCCTGACAAGGGAGCAAAAGCACACCAGATCTAGGCCTTTTCTGGGATAGCTTAGGCTGGATCATTCCACCCTCTGGTCGACTTGTAGGCTAGGGAGCCCCTCGGGAGAGGGAGGAACGTGCGGGGTACAATGTACCCTGGCAGCCATGAAAGTCTTAAGAACAAAGGGTCTTCCCGAGGAAGCCCAAATGGAGCACCGATCCAATACCTGAAATATCAAAAGGGCTGGGGTAAGGGGACCCAAGGAGTGAAAAACCCAGACAGACTGGGGAAGGAGCAATTGAAGGGGCAGCAAAAGCAAGGGATTAGCTTGAGGGCACTGGAATCCCGGAGAGGGAGGGAGGTCACTCAAGGACCCAGCCAGGATGCACAATCAGATTGAAGATGTGAGGGGGGGTACACCTTCATAAAGAGGGATTAGCAGACTGCTGAATTCTCAGGGGGCCTGAGTACACTTACTGCAGAGCTAGATTTAGGAAAAAGGAGATATTCAACCAACCTTCCTTCTAGACCTTCGGCAATGTGGCTGGAGCACATTCTGGCCTTCCATGACATTGGTCAAAGTCTGGCCTTCAATAATATGGCACTGATCACTGTGAAGCACAGAACCGAAGAGACGATATCCCTCAAAGGCCAACCAAGTCAGATGCTTTGGATATGTCACTGGTATCCCAGCATTGTAACCAGAGAGCCCTGTGCATCTGTATGGACATCAGGCCTATGAGGAATAGGAGTTTAGGGGCTTATAATAAAACTTCACAACTGAAGCGCAAGCCTCCAGAATTTTTCCATGTGCCCTAATAAACAAGAGCCCACTCCAACTGAGGAGAGACCCCTTTGGAGGGAATTAACCCACCGACACTGGTCACTGCCGGCACAGAGCGGAGGGCATCACAAACTAGCACAAACTGGGATTTGAGGAAGGATTCTACATTTCTAACACCTTTCAGTAGAATATGTAAAGGTAAGCACACCTATCTGACTGGCGGTGCTCGTATTTAGGTGGTAAACTGGTTGAACCTCAATGGAAATAGTCCACCATTTTACCTGGGAACACTCCCAGCACACTTTTGGGTGGGGTCCAGAACCCCTCAGTGTGTCTCCTGTTTATAAAGAGCAAGGGTCTCCAAACATTCTAAGCAAAGGGCCAGTTTACTATCCTTCAGGCTTTAGAGGGGCTGGACTCTGGCCAGTGGGAGTAGAAAATGTCCCAGCATCATGGCTCTATCTTTGGTTGTAATGGGAGGAATAGTGCCCCCGTTGTTGATATTAATAACTGCCCCAGGCTACCTCACCGACCTGATACCCAAATACCACCCTACCCGTAATCTTCGCTCCTCGCAAGACCTCCTACTCTCTAGCTCCCTGGTCTCCACCTCCCACGCCCGACTACAGGACTTCTCCAGAGCTTCCCCCATCCTCTGGAACTCACTACCCCAATCCATCAGATTGTCCCCTACCCTCCTCACCTTTAGGCGCACCCTGAAAACCCATCTCTTCAGGGAAGCCTACCCCACCCTCACAACAGCCGATCCCCTCCACTCCTCACTTCATTCCATCCCCCACAGCCATCTCCTCCTGTACCACCATCCCCTCCCTCCTAGACTGTAAGCTCGAAAGGGCAGGGACCTCGAACCCTCATGTATTGTGTATTGTTTTGCTACTGTATTGTCTCATGTTCTGTCCCCCATTCTAATGTACAGCGCTGAGCAAACCCTTTGGCGCTATATAAATACTCTATAACAATAATAAGAATAGTGCCCCATCGATGGTGTCAGTAGGGGGAATGGTGCTCCATCACTGGTGTCAGTTGATGGAATAGTGCTCCAAGGGCCAGATAAAGGCAAGCAAAGGGCCACACCCAGCCATCCTGGCCGCAGTTTGGAAGCCACTGATATAGAGGAATGCCACAATTAGTAGATGTAATGCGAAAGTCTTTGCAGCTGTGGAAGCTCCAATAGACCCAAGGCTAGAGACAGCATGCTGATCAGGGAAGAACCCATCAATAAGATTCGACATGACCTGTAAACCTGGAGTGACGGCAAGTGACTGTGGTGCCCCGAAAACAGTCTCCTCAGAGACAAAATTGTAGGGAAACTGAATCTGAGTGAGAGACACTGGTTGCTTTGGAGGAAACTAGTAGATGCCTTCAGAACCACTAGGGAAAGTGGGCTAGGGTCACCTGTAGAATGTCCCGTGTGTTTCTGAGCAGACACGTTTTGACCGTGTAACAGCAATGACAGCAGGCCCAACGTGAAAGGCAAGGTCTCAGTTATCTCAAACCCAAGGCAGCTGGTGCTGATGAGGTCAGGTGGCTGGAAGTGGGCAATGGTAATGGGCAGGCAGCATCAGGATGGTACTTCCTCTTTCAGGGAAAGAGTGTGGAGCGTGTGTGAACCTCCACCCAGCAGATGACCTTAGCAATAACCCTTTCTGCTCTCAAATTGGTGGTAGTGGGAAATTTGAAGCGACACCCAATGGTGCAGACAGGGAGATAGCTCCAGATGCTCCGAAGACAGGGTCACACTTGGGGGGCTCCACCTCACCAACAGACCCAAGGCTGGAAAGTGCCACAATGCAGAGCCTGGTGTCCGAAGGTCACATTCCGGGCTGGCCCCACTCATCTAGTCTAGCGGGGGGGGGGGGGGGGGTGGATAAAGCCAGGCTGAGAAAATGCTGATCCAGAAAATTGTAAAGACAAACTGAACCACAAACATGGAAAGGAATCTTCATTGATGGACGAGGAATCTACAACAAAAAAAAAAAAGGAAAAGCACAGAAGATTTCTGGGTAGAGGAGGGTCATACTGTGGACTGTATTAAGGTTCTTCTGTTGGCCGGTGTCCCAAGCTTCAGCAGACGGCAGTATAACCCAACTGTATCTGAATTCCTGCCTCTCTCAATCGGCAAAAAATAAAGTTTTGCACATTTGCCAACATATTAAGAGAACAGAGTTTTCTATGAACCACTTGAGGACCCAGATTTTTCTGACACTTTTTAGTTTACATGTAAAAATCAGTATTTTTGCTAGAAAATTACTTAGAACCACCCAAATATTCTATATTTTTTTTAAACTAGAGGCCCTAGAGATTAAAATGGCGGGTGTTGCAATTTTTTTGTCACACGGTATTTGCGCAGCAGTTTTTCGTACACAATTTAAAAAAAAAAAAATACCCTTTAACCACTTCAAGTACGGACACTTTCCCCCCCCTTCCAGTCCGGACACTTTCACCCCCTTCCAGTCCGGACGCTTTCACCCCCTTCCAGTCCGGACGCTTTCCCCCCCTTCCAGTCCGGACGCTTTTACCCCCTTCCAGTCCGGACGCTTTCCCCCCCTTCCAGTCCGGACGCTTTCCCCCCCTTCCAGTCCGGACGCTTTCCCCCCCTTCCAGTCCGGACGCTTTCCCCCCCTTCCAGTCCGGACGCTTTCACCCCCTTCCAGTCCGGACGCTTTCCCCCCCTTCCAGTCCGGACGCTTTCACCCCCTTCCAGTCCGGACGCTTTCACCCCCTTCCAGTCCGGACGCTTTCACCCCCTTCCAGTCCGGACGCTTTCACCCCCTTCCAGTCCGGACACTTTCACCCCCTTCCAGTCCGGACACTTTCCCCCCCTTCCAGTCCGGACACTTTCCCCCCCTTCCAGTCCGGACACTTTCCCCCCCCTTCCAGTCCGGACACTTTCACCCCCTTCCAGTCCGGACACTTTCACCCCCTTCCAGTCCGGACACTTTTCCCCCCCTTCCAGTCCGGACACTTTCCCCCCCTTCCAGTCCGGACACTTTCCCCCCCTTCCAGTCCGGACACTTTCCCCCCCTTCCAGTCCGGACACTTTCCCCCCCTTCCAGTCCGGACACTTTCCCCCCCTTCCAGTCCGGACACTTTCCCCCCTTCCAGTCCGGACACTTTCCCCTCCTTCCAGTCCGGACACTTTCCCCCCCTTCCAGTCCGGACACTTTCCCCCCCTTCCAGTCCGGACACTTTCCCCCCCTTCCAGTCCGGACACTTTCCCCCCCCTTCCAGTCCGGACACTTTCCCCCCCTTCCAGTCCGGACACTTTCCCCCCCTTCCAGTCCGGACACTTTCACCCCCTTCCAGTCCGGACACTTTCACCCCCTTCCAGTCCGGACACTTTCACCCCCTTCCAGTCCGGACACTTTCACCCCCTTCCAGTCCGGACACTTTCCCCCCCTTCCAGTCCGGACACTTTCCCCCCCTTCCAGTCCGGACACTTTCCCCCCCTTCCAGTCCGGACACTTTCCCCCCCTTCCAGTCCAGGCCAATTTTGAGCTATCACACTTTGAATGACAATTGCGCGGTCATGCAACACTGTACCCATATGAATTTTTTAGCATTTCTTTGAGACAGATAAAGCTTTATTTTGGTGGGATTTATTCACCGCTGGGACTTTTTTTTTTGCTATGTAAATGAAAAAGTCTAAAAATTTTGAACAAAAGTGTTTTCTTATAAAATTTTGCAAATAAATAATATTTCATCATAAATCTTGGCCAAAATGTATTCCGTTATCTTTTTAGTAAAAAAAATAAATAACCCAAATTAATTTATAACCAAAAATTATAATTTTTCTAATTTTTTTTTACATTTTTATATTATTATTTATGTTTTTTTTCTACACACTGTCACCCTAGCATTGAGGGTCACCATGGTGACACTGTACTACTTGTGGGGGGTAATGATTTTTTATTTTATTTTTTTTACACTGATTGCTTTTACAGCCTATATGGGTGTAAAAGCAATCATTTCACAGCGCCTAAATGGTTAGCACTTCCGCCTGGCAGTACTCGGGTCATTGGTTCGAATCCCAGCCATGACACTTTCTGCCTGGAGTTTGCATGTTCTCCTTGTGCCTGCGTGGGTTTCCTCCGGGTACTCCAGTTTCCTTCCACACTCCAAAGACATGCTGGTAGGTTAATTGGATCCTGTCTAAATTGGCCCTTGTATATGACCTTAGATTGTACGCTCCTCGGGGGCGGGGACTGATGTGAATGTACAATATATATGTACAGCGCTGTGTAAATTGATGGTGCTATATAAGTACCTGTAATAAATAAAATAAATAAATAAATTTCTCCTCCTCTCTGGTTGCATTCTTGCAGCCATTGAGAACTACTGTGTGAGCTGTGATTGGTCACAGCTTGTCACATGGTACAAGGCTGTAGTGAATGGCCCTGTACCATGTGATCTCTGTGATCATTCAGAGATTTAACACGTAGCAAGCAATGTCAGAAGTGACATCTTGCTTACTACTCTTCATGTGATCACCGATTGGCCAATCAGTGATCACATGATCGGGACCTCACACAGAGGTCCCGTACGACGATCGGTGTTCCACTGTGTCCGGAGGACACAGCGGGCATCGGATCGCGGTGCTGCGCGCTCCCAGGGAGTGCGCACAAGCAGGGGGCGGGGAGGCCATTTATACAATGCCACCCGACCCTGCACTGCCACCGTCTGGCCGTTTATATGCATGGGCCGGATGGGAGGTGGTTGATGAACAAAAACACAATAAAATACCCAATTGTTTGGTAAAATATAAAAGATGATGTTACGCCAAGTAAATAAATACCAAACATGCAAGGCTTTACAAATTGCCGTGTTAAGGTGACACACTACGTACAATATTTTTATCTATAGGCGACGATTCAAAAGCCTTTCCAAGTTACCACTTTAGATTTACACAGGTGCCAGAATTATTGCTCTCAATCGGACATTCGCGTTGATACCTCACACATGTGGTGCGATAGCTTTTTACGCATCAACACATCCATCCGCCTTTGCGAACGAGCAGAAGGGGACAGGGGCACTTGCAAAAAAATGTTTTGATGGGTTTTTGTTTGTTTTTTTTTTTTGCACTGTATCTTTAATTTTTTTTTTTTTAAAAATCAATACCATAGGTCCGTGACAGGTCCTCTTTACTGACTTTACTTACTCTCTTCAGCCCTTTAAAGCAGAGCTCCAGTCAAAATAAAAAAAATAAAAAAATCAGCAGCTAAAAAAACTGTAGCTGCTGACTTTTAAAAAAACAGCCACTTAGCTGCCCCTCGATCCAGCGGCGTCCTCGCCTGCCCCTCGATCCAGCGGCGTCCTCGCCTGCCCCTCGATCCAGCGGCGTCCTCGCCTGCCCCTCGATCCAGCGGCGTCCTCGCCTGCCCCTCGATCCAGCGGCGTCCTCGCCTGCCCCTCGATCCAGCGATGTCCTCGCCTGCCCCTCGATCCAGCGATGTCCTCGCCTGCCCCTCGATCCAGCGGTGTCCTCGCCTGCCCCTCGATCCAGCGGCGTCCTCGCCTGCCCCTCGATCCAGCGGCGTCCTCGCCTGCCCCTCGATCCAGCGATGTCCTCGCCTGCCCCTCGATCCAGCGGCGTCCTCGCCTGCCCCTCGATCCAGCGGCGTCCTCGCCTGCCCCTCGATCCAGCGGCGTCCTCGCCTGCCCCTCGATCCAGCGGCGTCCTCGCCTGCCCCTCGATCCAGCGGCGTCCTCGCCTGCCCCTCGATCCAGCGGCGTCCTCACCTGCCCCTCGATCCAGCGGTGTCCTCACCTGCCCCTCGATCCAGCGACGTCCTCACCTGCCACTCGATCCAGCGGCGTCCTCACCTGCCACTCGATCCAGCGGCGTCCTCACCTGCCCCTCGATCCAGCGATGTCCTCACCTGCCCCTAGATCCAGCGGTCTCACCGCAGCCGGTTTCACTGGCCGTCATCTCTCCCCGGCATCTTAAGTGTGGGCACCCGGCTGTGACAGCTTATGGCTTCATGGGCGAGTAGCACTGCGCCTTGTGAATGGTCCCGTAGTCTTCTGGGACCTGTCACGTGTTCCAGAGGGCTACAGGCAAGGAAACTGGTAGCCCTTCAGCTCTTGCCAAGTTCCATGAGGCATTGCAAGATTGACAGTTACAAGCATGACTCTTACAGGCAGAGGCATGATGGGACTTGTCAACCATGGTGACACTACACTGCTAGGGTGACAGTATGTGTAAAAAAAAATAAATAAAAATATAATATAAATATATAATAATAATATAAAAAAATAAAATGTAAAAAAAAAATGTTTAAAAATGATAATTTTTCGTTATAAACTAATTTGGTTTTTTTTTTTTTACTGAAAATAGAACGGAATACATTTTGGCCAAGATTTATGATGAAATATTACTTATTTGCAAAATTTTATAAGAACAACACTTTTTTTCAAAATTTTTGGACTTTTTCATTTATATAGCAAAAAAAAAAAACAAAAACCCAGCAGTGAATAAATACCACCAAAATAAAGCTTTATCTGTCTCAAAAAATTGTTAAAAAATTCATATGGGTACAGTGTTGCATGACCGCGCAATTGTCATTCAAAGTGTGATAGCGCTGAAAGCTGAAAATTGGCCTGAACAGGAAGGGGGGAAAGTGTCCTGAATGGAAGGGGGGGGGGGGGGAAGTGTCCAGACTGGAATGGGGGGGGGGGGGGGGAGTGTCCAGACTGGAAGGGGGGGGGAAGTGTCCAGACTGGAAGGGGGGGGGGGGGGGGAAGTGTCCAGACTGGAAGGGGGGGGGGGGGAAGTGTCCAGACTGGAAGGGGGGGGGGGGGGGGGAGTGTCCAGACTGGAAGGGGGGGGGGGAGTGTCCAGACTGGAAGGGGGGGGGGGGGGAAGTGTCCAGACTGGAAGGGGGGGGGGGGAAGTGTCCAGACTGGAAGGGGGGGGGGGGGGGGAAGTGTCCGGACTGGAAGGGGGGGGGAAGTGTCCGGACTGGAAGGGGGGGGGGGGAAGTGTCCGGACTGGAACGGGGGGGGGGGGGGGGAGTGTCCGGACTGGAAGGGGGGGGGGGGGGGGGGGAGTGTCCGGACTGGAAGGGGGGGGGGGGGGAAGTGTCCGGACTGGAAGGTGGGGGGGAAGTGTCCGGACTGGAAGGTGGGGGGGAAGTGTCTGGACTGGAACGGGGGGGGGGGGGGGGAAGTGTCCGGACTGGAAGGGGGGGGGGGGGGGGAAGTGTCCGGACTGGAAGGGGGGGGGGAAGTGTCCGGACTGGAAGGGGGGGGGAAAGTGTCCGGACTGGAAGGGGGGGGGGAAGTGTCCGGACTGGAAGGGGGGGGGGGGGGAAGTGTCCAGACTGGAAGGGGGGGGGGGGGGGGAAGTGTCCAGACTGGAAGGGGGGGGGGGGGGAGTGTCCAGACTGGAAGGGGGGGGGGGGGAAGTGTCCAGACTGGAAGGGGGGGGGGGAAGTGTCCAGACTGGAAGGGGGGGGGGGGGAAGTGTCCAGACTGGAAGGGGGGGGGGGGAAGTGTCCAGACTGGAAGGGGGGGGGGGGGAAGTGTCCAGACTGGAAGGGGGGGGGGGGAAGTGTCCAGACTGGAAGGGGGGGGGGAAGTGTCCAGACTGGAAGGGGGGGGGGGGGAAAGTGTCCAGACTGGAAGGGGGGGGGGAAGTGTCCGGACTGGAACGGGGGGGGGGGAAGTGTCCGGACTGGAAGGGGGGGGGGGGGGAAGTGTCCGGACTGGAAGGGGGGGGGGGGGGAAGTGTCCGGACTGGAAGGGGGGGGGGGAAAGTGTCCGGACTGGAAGGGGGGGGGGAAAGTGTCCGGACTGGAAGGGGGGGGGGGAAAGTGTCCGGACTGGAAGGGGGGGGGAAGTGTCCGGACTGGAAGGGGGGGGGAAGTGTCCGGACTGGAAGGGGGGGGGGGGAAAGTGTCCGGACTGGAATTAAGTGTCCGGACTGGAAGGGGGGGGGGGGGGGAAGTGTCCGGACTGGAAGGGGGGGGGGAAAGTGTCCGGACTGGAAGGGGGGGGGGGGGAAGTGTCCGGACTGGAAGGGGGGGGGGGGGAAGTGTCCGGACTGGAAGGGGGGGGGGGGGGAAGTGTCCGGACTGGAAGGGGGGGGGGGAAAGTGTCCGGACTGGAAGGGGGGGGGGGAAAGTGTCCGGACTGGAAGGGGGGGGGGGAAAGTGTCCGGACTGGAAGGGGGGGGGGGAAAAGTGTCCGGACTGGAAGGGGGGGGGGGGAAAGTGTCCGGACTGGAAGGGGGGGGGGAAAAGTGTCCGGACTGGAAGGGGGGGGGGAAAAGTGTCCGGACTGGAAGGGGGGGGGGAAAAGTGTCCGGACTGGAAGGGGGGGGGGAAAAGTGTCCGGACTGGAAGGGGGGGGGGAAAGTGTCCGGACTGGAAGGGGGGGAAAGTGTCCGGACTGGAAGGGGGGAAAGTGTCCGGACTGGAAGGGGGGGAAAGTGTCCGGACTGGAAGGGGG
>NW_028319459.1:0-45000 GCF_062004578.1 Staurois parvus
CCATCCATTTCCTTCCTTCCTCCATCCATCTCCCTCCCTCCCTTTTCTTCGTCCTTCCTTCCTTCCTTCCTTCCTTCCTTCCTTCCTCCATCCATTCCCTCCCTCCCTCCCTAGCTTCCTCCCTTCCTCCTTTTCCTTCCTTCCTTCCTCTTTCTTTCTCCATTCATTCCCTCCCTAGCTTCCTTTCTTCTCTCCTTTTCCTTCATTCCTTCCTCCATCCATTTTCTTTCCTTCCTTCCTCCATCCATTCCCTCCCTTTCTTCTTTCCCTTCCTTTCTCCATCCCCTCTCGTCATTTCTTTCCTCCCACCCCTCCTTCCTTCCCTCCTCTTTCTTCATCCATTCCCTCTCTCCCTTTTTTATCCTTCCTTCCTCCCTCCCTCCCTTCCTTCCCCTTCCCTTCCTTCCCTCCCTCCCCTTCCTTCCTTCATTCATTCCTCCATCCATTTTATTTATTTCCTTCCTTCCTTCCTCCATCCATTCCCTCTCTCCCTTTTCTTCCTTCCCTTCCTTCCTCCCCTCCCTTCATTCTTTCCTCCCACCCATCCTTCCTCTCTCCCCTTCCTTCCTCCATCCATTCCCTCCCTCCCTTTTCTTTCTTCCTTCCTTCCCTCCATCCATTCCCTTCCTTCCGATATAAGGGGTACAGGTTCTGTTATTCATCCCAATCTAATGACAGCCCAACATATACTAGTGCTCCCTGTTCACTCCCTACTGACACTGTCCACTGCCCCCACAAAATCATTGTGAAAAAAATAATACAGAAATAAATTGTAAAAAATAAACATTAGATAATAAAAATGTAAAAATTCTGACACCCACACCATTGCTCTACTAACACCATTCACTGGCCACCCAAAAGCATTTTGAAAAAAAATGATAAAAATAATAAAACATTAATTTGTAAAAATAAATCATAAAATTGTAAAAAAAAAAAAAAAAAATACTAATAAAAATGAAGAACTATTGACACCACCTACTGACACCACCCTACACATACTACCCACAGCCATACACTCCGCACTCCTCTCCCTGTACATACTACCCACTGTCATACACACCACACTGTACATTCCCTATTTAACATGACCTCATTCTGCACTATATGTCATCTCAGACACTACAGTTGCAAGAAAAAGTATGTGAACCCCTTGGGATTACGTGGAGCTTTGCATGAATTGGGCATAAAATGTGCTCTGAACGTCATCTAAGTCACAACAATAGAAGAACACAGTCTGCTGAACATAATACTACACAAACATTAGATGTTGCCATGGTTTAATTGCACATAACATGTAAACATTCACAGTGCAGGGAGGAAAAAGTATGTGAACCTTTGGACTTAATAACTGGTTGACCCTCCTTTGGCAGCAATAACCTCAACCAAACATTTCCTGTAGTTGCAGATCAGACCTGCACAACGATCTGGAGTAATTTTGGACCACTCCTCTTCACAAAACTGTTTCAGTGTAGCAATATTCTTGGCATGTCTGGTGTGAATCGCTCTCTTAAGGTCATGCCACAGCATTTCAATTGGGTTGAGGTCAGGACTCTGACTGGGCCACTCCAGAAGGCGTATTCTGTGCTGTTACAGCCATTGTTTTGTTGAATTACTTGTATGCTTTGGGTCATTGTCCTGTTGCATCACCCATCCTCTGCGGAGCTTCAGTTGGCGGACAGATGGTCGTACGTTTTCCTGCAAAATGTCTTGATAAACTCTGGAATTCATTTTCCCATCAATGACAACAATCCGTCCAGGCCCTGAGGCAGCAAAGCAGCCCCAAACCATGATGCTCCCTCCGCTATGTTTTACAGTGAGGATGAGGTTTTGATGTTGGTGTGCTGTGCCTTTTTTTCTCCACACATAGTGTTGTGTGTTCTTCCCAAACAACTCAATCTTGGTTTCATCTGTCCACAGTATATTTTGCCAGTAGTGCTGTGGAACATCCAGGTGCTCTTTTGCAAACTTCAAACATGCTGCAATATTCTTTTTGGACAGCAATGACTTCCTCCGTGGTGTCCTCCCATGTACTCCTTTCTTGTTTAATGTTTTCCTTATTGTAGATGTGTCAACAAAAATGTTAGCATGTGCCAGAGATTTCTGTAGGTCTTTAGCTGACACTCTGGGATTCTTCTTTACCTCATGCAGCATTCTGCGCTGTGCTCTTGCAGTCATTTTTACAGGACGACCACACCTAGGGAGAGTAGAAACAGTGCTAAACTTTCTCCATTTGTAGACAGTCTGTCTTACCATGGACACATGAACATCAAGGCTTTTGGAGATACTTTTGTAACCCTTTCCAGCTTCATGCAAGTCAACAATTCTTGATTCTTGGTCTTCTGAGAGCTCTTTGCTGCGAGGCATGGTTCACATCAGACAGTGCTTCTTGAAACCAGTAAACCCAAAACAGGTGTGTGTTTTTTAAGGGCAGGACAGCTGTCAGCAACACATCCAATATCATCACACTGATTGGAGTCAAGGTTGCCTCACTCCTGGCTCCAATTAGCTCTGGGAGAAGTCATTAAGCTAGGGCCTCACATACTTTTTCCTCCCTGCACTGTGAATGTTTACATGTTATGTGCAATTAAACCATGGCAACATCTAATGTTTGTGTAGTATTATGTTCAGCAGACTGTTTTTTTCTATTGTTGTGACTTAGATGACGTTCAGAGCACATTTTATGCCCAATTCATGCAAAACTCCACGTAATCCCAAGGGGTTCACATACTTTTTCTTGCAACTGTATTTAACCACACACCTTTTAAGCCATGCCCAATTTTTAGCGCAATTTAAAACACACCCCTCCTCTCTCATCCCTTCCTCTCTCTCTCACTCCTCTCTCTCTCTCTCTCTCTCTCTCTCTCTCTCACCCCTCCTCTTTTTCTCCCTCTCACTCCCCTCTCTCTTTCACTTCCCCCACATGGCAAACCATCTTTAAACCTGGAACCTATGGAAAGAAGCCGGGAACATTCATGCAGACTTTGCTGCAGTAAATATTTAAATGCCCCTTCTATATCTAGTAAATATTTAAATGCCCCTTCTGCAATATCTAGGTAGGGTGTTGTGTGGGTGTGTCTCGAGTGTAGGCGGGGGAACAGAGGGCCCCATTATCTCTTACTGCCCTGGGGCCCCATGAGTTGTCAGTCCGCCCCTGCAGGGCACAAACCAATCACAGCCTGCCTCTAACATACACTCCCTCCCAATTACAGCCTGCATCTGGCACCCCCCTCCCCCCACCCCGATCAAGCACATCCTCCATCATGCCTGAGGCTGAACAGACTATGGAATACAGAAACACTTTGTATCTGCCCAGTGTCCTGTAACCAGCCACCCACTATCAGGAATTAAATTACTAATACTAACTGTATTAGAAAGTGTCCATAACATTATATGTTCACAACTACTTTAACTCCATGGGAAGGAACAACCTTACCCCTTGCAGTAGTACTGCCCCCTCCACTGCCAGGGTTAAATGGGTGCTTAGGTCTAGAGGATTACAAATGCATTTACTGACCCATTCTCATGTTCCTGCAGGAGCCAGCAATCCCCTGTTCTTCAGTGGTGAAATGTCCCTCGGCATCCTCACATCCAATGCAAGGCTATGGAGTCTGCACTTGACTTGATGATGTCAGAGGACCAGGAGGGAACCAGTCTTACAGTGGAGAGGGAGCCTGTGGGAATGGAGCATCAGGTGAATACAATGGAAAATTGTATGAAATATTTACTGTAATATTCCTTTCCTGGCACCAAAATAGCAGAATACATGTGGTAATATGCTGCCTTGTTGACACAACAAATTGCTTTTCTTATTCCCCTAGACAGAAACAAGAATTTAACTCTTGCAGTATGGGGGCAGACCAATTGTAAGGGAGAATTTATACATTCCCTGGAGTTCAGTTTTAACTTTAATTGGGCTTTGAAAAGTAAAATAAACGTTCATCTTCCTTGATGAGTCTTTACTCCTTAATGCAGTATTAACCGCATGCCGCCCAGCCACTGTACATATACGGCGGCAGGGTGGCACTCGCAGGCAAAACCATGTTTTAAGATGTGTGTTTTGTAAACAAATAGGGGGTGCGCGCGAGGAGCGCCGCCGCCCTATTTGTCCCGCGGATCACCGCCGCAGATGTCAGTCGCCGGGTCACAGCCGCTCGTTAGCGGCTATGTTCCGGCGATCGGTGGCAAACAGTGATAGACAGCACAGCTGCAGTAGCTGTGCTGTCTGTCACTTCCCTGTCAGCTCGAGGATGAGCTGATCGAGAAAGAAGAGTTTCTCTTTCTCGATCAGCCTTGTCCTGTGCAGCACACACCCCCGCCCCCTAGTAAAACACTCCCCTCACTCCTATAACCCTTCCCTGCAAAATAAAGTTAACCCCTTCCTCCCCATTGCCATTAGTACAGTGTCAGTTTTTTTTTTTTTGCACTGATCACTGTATTAGTGTTTTTGGGGATGTCAGTGACCCCAAATCAGTACCCCCCAATGTCAGAATGTCCGCCGCAGTCCCGCCATAAGTCTCTGGTCGCTGCCATAAGTCCCTGATTGCCGCCATAATTCGCTGATCGCCGCCATTATTAGTATAAAAAAAAACCTAAAAATCCCAGTATCTTTCCCTCCATTTGTAAATGCTATAACTTTCACGTAAACCAATTAATTTACACGTATTGCTTTTTTTTTTTTAGCAAAGACATGTCGCAGAATGCATTTTGGCATAAATTTATGACTAAATTTGATTTTTGCATTTTTTTTTTACTGGACATGTTTTATAGCAAAAAGTCCAAAATATTGTTTTTTTTTCCTCAAAATTGTCAGCCTTTTTTTTTTTAATAGCGCAAAAAATAAAAACCGCACAGGCGATCAAATACCACCAAAAGAAAGCTCAATTTGTCGGGAGAAAAAGTATGTCAATTTCATTTATGTACCGTATTGCATGACCGCACAATTGTCCGTTAAACTAGCACAGCGCTGTATAGCAGAAAAATGGCGTAAGTTGCAGTATTTATACCATAGTTTTTAAACGCTATAACTTCCACACAAAGCAATCAATATACACTCATTGGGATTTTTTTTTACCAAAAACATGTAGCAGAATACATTTTGGCCTAAATTTATAACCAACTTTGAGTTTACTATATATTTTTTATAGCTGAAAGTAAAAAATATTGTTTTTCTTCAAACTTTTTTATGTTTATAGCGTGAAAAATAAAAAGCGCACAGATGATCAAATACCACCGAAAGAAAGCTCTATTTGTGTGAAAAAAAAGGACATAAATTTCGTTTGGGTGCAGCATTGCATGACCGCGCAATTATCAGTTGAATTAGTGCAGCGCCGAGTAGCAAAAAGAGGCCTGGTCATTAAGGGGGGTAAATCCTCTGGAGCTCAAGTGGTTAAACCAAAAATTTAATATATTACAGCTTACTAGTCCTTAACTACTTCAGCTCTTTGGACAATGCCGCTGTCTGAAAGTGTCTCCGTTTCTCCTCTATCCAGAATAGAAATACCCAGGGGCAGACTGACCATTTGGAAACTCGGGCACTGCCCGAGGGCCCGGGGTCAGTAGGGGGCCCCATGAGATGCCCCTGGTACCTTTTTCATAGGCTTTTTTGAGTTTGGGTAAAGACACAGGGGCCCCATGATCCCCTATTGCCTGGGGGCCCCATGAGTTGTCAGTCTGCCCCTGGAGATACCCCAAAGCTAGTCATAGACTGAAATTCAGTTGGTTCAGCAGGGACCAGCTTTATTTTGGTCAGTGTGTGTGATCATCTCTGTTTGACAGAAGCCGGTCATTAGATTGATTTTGTCAAATGGAAGTTGAAAAACTTTTGCTGATAAGCAGACGCTGATCAGTGTATTCTGACAGTGCCTGGTCCCACTGTTAGAATACAATGTTCTGGCTGGGGGATTCTTCCATCTGCTTTGTGTCGATGGATAAATCTTTTTTTTTTTTTTTGGGGGGGTTGGGGGGTTCAGCCCATTGGCAATAAATAAACAAACGCATCTTTGTGCAGCTTAAAGTGGAACTTTAGTCAGAAAATTATTTCCTGCCAGATCACTTCAGGATGGCCCCTTTTGCAGGAATAAAACAATAAAAATAGATGCCTATACTGTTCAAAATCCAGCAATACACTGTCTCACCCTGCTCTGCACATGCTCAGTTGTGCTTTCCTTTTTTAGGCACTGTGCCAAATTTGTACAGGCTGGCCCGCTACCAGCCTAAAGTTTTAATGCTGCTCAGGGGCTCTGGGCTTCAGCAAAATGGAAGCCTCCAGCAAGGAAAAACAGGAACAATGCTGGAGGCAATTTACAGCACACACTAATTTTGGTAACATTATTGTTAATATGGAATGTATGTTCCTTGCTAAAGACCAATATTCTTTATCAAGTTGTTATGGGTAAAGTTCCACTTTAAGGCAGAAGGTGTGTTACTGGCCATATCACCAGTCGAAAATAATAGAAAAAAATGCTAAAAGAGAAACCAAAGGTAGCCATCACATCTCAGAATTGGTACGCTGCAATTCATGACATTTTTGTTTTTAACCCCTTGACGCCGACCGTACGCAAATATGGGTCCTTTCGGCGGCTGGGCCTCAACGCCGAGGTGCCGCATATTTACATACCATTTGAAAACACATATGTACTGAGAGCACGCACCATGCGCACTCCCAGCACATATGTCGGTGTCTCATGGAAAGGTCCCGATCTCCCCTTGTCTATTTACACATGGAGCACTGCCTTGCCCTGCCCCATTTTCTCCTCATTATAAAATCCAAGATTCTACTTACAAAATAGTAAGTAGAATCAAGAAATAGTCCCCACTATTCCCCTTGAGAACGTCCATTTGGACGAAATGTACGCCAGGGCGAAGGAGTCCATGCTGACATCATCCCCGCCAGCTGGAGCCACCACCAGCGGTGTTCAAATATGCAATTGTTTTGTCAGCATTTTGTAAGTAGAATCTTAGATATTATAAAGTAATATTCTGATAGTACTTCACTATAGAGACTCTCTTTCATATTTGAGCCTATAAAGGCCAAGGAGAGGAGATTGTAGCACCTGAACATCTGAGTTGGAAAGCACACAGTTTTATACCTTTGCAGACCACCTATAATCTGGGGTCTGAGCTTCTGGTAAGAGGCTGTGTTTGATGGTGGTGGATACACTGTTCACTGGATTAATTTAATGAGGACACTAATCATGGGAGATTTTAATTGATATATGGACTTTATTATTTATTTATTACAGGTACTTATATAGCGCCATCAATTTACACAGCACTTTACATATATATTGTACATTCACATCAGTCCCCTAACCCTCAAGGGGTGTACAATCTAAGGTTCCTAACTCACATTCATACATACACATATTAGGGCCAATTTAGACAGGATCCAATTAACATACCAGCATGTCTTTGGAGTGTGGGAGGAAACCAGAGGAAACCCACGCAGGCACAGGGAGAACATGCAAACTCCAGGCAGGAGGTGCCATGGTTGGGATTTGAACCAACGACCCTAGTACTGCCACGCGGAAGTGCTAACCATTTAGCCACTGTGCTGACTTTGACTTATATGATATTTCATTTATTTTTCACATTTTTGTATGGCCCTTTTTAAACTGCTATAGGGACTTAACTTACAGTATATGACACTCAATTTATTCTTCACATTATATGTGTTTGTTAAATTTAAATTTATATATTCAGCACAAGATATATTTGGAAGGAACAAGAAAAGAGTTGTAGTTGCATGATGCAAACTATTAAAGTAGGTAATAACCACCCAGGCAATGTAGCTCATATGAAAAACCACATCATTTTATTAATCCCATTTTGGGAGAGAAAAAAGTGATATCCGTAGATGGTGACACATACAATCACTGAACACTTATTTAAAAACAATCAACGATATTGCCTGGCAGTACTAGGGTCGCTGGTTTGAATCCCAGCCATGGCACCACCTGCCTGGAGTTTGCATGTTCTCCCTGTGCCTGCATGGGTTTCCTCCGGGTACTCCGGTTTCCTCCCACACTCCAAAGACATGCTGGTAGGTGAATTAGATCCTGTCTAAATTGTCCCTAGTATGTGTATTTATGAATGAATGTAAGTTAGGGACCTTGGATTGTACGCCCCTTGAGGGTTAGGGACTGATGTGAATGTACAATATATATGTAAAGCGCTGCATAAATTGATGGTGCTATATAAGTACCTGTAATAAATAAATAAATAAGCAATCCGGATTGCAACATGTACATTTCAGTGGTATTCACTTTGTACTGTTATGAAACTATGTACAGCGCTGGAACGTTTCATATGAAACTGTAAATTAGCATATAAATCATGACTATAGACAAATAACATAATAAATATGCATTATGACTATTGAAAGATGCAATAGGTGTGACTAAGCACATGTTGTGATGTAATGGTTGCTTCTGATACATGGGAACACCAAATTAAGATGCAGGTTGACAGGGGTGGACTGACAACTCATGGGGCCCCGGGCAATAAGGGATCATGGGGCCCGTGTCCTTGCCCAAACTCAGAAAAGCCTATGAAAAAGGTACCAGGGGCATCTCATGGGGCCCCCTACTGACCCCGGGCCCTCAGGCAGTGCCCAAGTTTCCAAATAGTCAGTCCGCCCCTGCAGGTTGATAATATATCCAGTATTGGGATACGATGGAATATAATCATGGGATTATACAGGGTGGAAATGGATTCATACTGTCCCATGTTATTTCAAAGACTTGAAAGCTGTGTGGTATACATCAAAAAATATAGTTGAGACGTACAGTGTTATCCCACGTGTAGATGTTACTCCAGATAGGCAGAGTAAAGAGCATGAGGTACAGCTGAGAGATAGTAGGTAGTCTTCCGGTGAGGTGTGTAACAGCATATAATGATGGCTGATAGAACACCACACCCACCACTGTCGAATTAACAGAAGGCCGGAACAGTTCCAGGTAGTAAGGCTCTCAATACGTTGTAGCTCTATTGCCTAGTAGTGGATAAATGATGAATAACCAACACAGTCCCCATCAGGATAATAATCAGCCCTCATATTGTGGATTGCAAAGTATACAGTGTTCCCGCCGGATCGGGAAGCATCTGAAACGGCTCTCACCAGTCCGTGATATCAACCACGTGAGACGTTTGCTTCCGGGTGTGATGATGTCAGTACGTTACATTGACGCATTTCGTCCGCCAATCAGTGCAGACTTCTTCAGCATAAGGAGGAGACAGTGAGACTGCTTAAATACCCTATTTTCTAATTGGGAATATTCCACAGCGCCTCCTAGTGACTTAAAGTCATCATAGCTTGATATAGAAAATGTTAATTAACAGTATAGCAGTAATGGTACATAATTCACCCTGCTGGCAAAATAGTATTAACACTGACATGGCAGTCAGCCTGGATTAATTGAATTTAATTTAAGAAGACCTTGAAATTAAGTTCATTATTTAAACCTTTTGGAACAAGTGTATCAAAAGTATATATTCAAAATTTTTCTTTCTGTAATAACAGTTTATCAAAATCCCACCTTCTCGGGGAGATAGTGAGAGAAAAAATTACTTTTACCTTCAGATCATCAATTTGTCCATTGTAGACTTCCTTAAAATGCTCAGCTAGGGGATTTTCCCTTCCATTATCTTTAAGCTTTTGTTTAGATCTAATATCCCTAAGATGTTCGCATATATACGAATTCTTAACTGTCGTGTACATGAGGCCTAAGGGCTAGTTCATACTAGATGCAGTTCAGTGCACTTTTTTTCTACATCAGAAATGCATGCACAGTGTTTTCCATGTATTCCAATGGCCCTAGTTCACACCATTGCAGTCAGTTCCAGTCAGAAAGAAAAAGTAGAACATGCTGCATTTTTTCTGCACACAACCAATAGCAAACTGCATCAAATCTGCATTGGAACTGCATGTGGTGTGAACTGTAAGCAAAAACATATCCGGAATGCATCCGGAGAGCATTTTTGTAGTGTGAACTTGCCCTAAGACTGCTTTAGGGCCAGTTCACACTAGAAAAATGCACTCCGGATGCATTCTGGATACGTTTTTGCTTACAGTTCACGCCACACGCAGTTTTGATGCAGTATGCCATGTTCCAGTACAGTTCTGTGCAGAAAAAATGCAGCATGTTCTGCTTTTTTTTCTGCACCAGAAACTGACTGCACTAGTGTGAATCCATGGCCATTGAAATACATGGAAAACACTGTGCATGCATGTTTGATGCAGAAAAAAAGTGCACTGAACTGCATCTAGTGTGAACTAGCCTTTAAGACAGGAGGTGTTTTACTGGCTGGATCACCAGGTGAAAATAAAATTAAAAAAAAATCTGAAAAAGAAAATGAATGCAGCTACCACATCTAAGAATTGCTAAACTGTAACCAAGTTGGAAGTTACCAAGTTGGAACTGCACCGATATGACCGATGTAATTGGGGTGTGACTTGGCATGCGATTTGCAAGTCACATGCCAAGTATCGGGGTCTTAAAGGACATGCACATTGTAGAGAACACAGCACTCATGAATAAAGGATCTGAGGACAGAGCACACTGCCAGGAATAGGAATCACTGATCAGATCACACAGCAGCTTAGGAATTTTGGGTATCTTACTGGATTCTCTGTTCCTTCTAAATATTCTGCACTATCAGCAGACACCGGAGAGCCTGGCTGCTCTTCTGAGTCATTTCATCCCTGCTTTGTCTATGTCCCATCCCCATGAAAATGAATGCATGTGAAATCAGTAATATTACACTGATGCCTGTATAATAAACTAAAATTTGTTATGTTTCCAAGAAATGAAAGCTTGGAGATAAAAGCTTTGCCCCTATATGCAGTGTACACAGCCAGCACCCTGGCAGGGAAGGCTTGGGGGTCGCTGATGACTTATCACCCCCCCTTCTTTTCCCAGGCCAGCAGAGGAGGGGAGGAGCCAGCTGGCTGCTCTCTCAAATGCTGCCTAGTCCTCTCATTAGTGAGCACACTTCAGTCATTCTCAGCTGCTGCTGCTACTCTCCAGGAGGAAGAATGCCTTGGGGCTATGTTCACTTCCAAGTCTTCTCACTAGCCATCTATCTGATTGTCTTGTCTCTGCCTAGCACAGCCACAGAGCACCCTCTGATCTCTACAGGTAAGCTGGATGTCATCACTGCTTCTCTCTACTAATTGATGTCTATCTATTGCAGTACATCATCTATTCCATCTAGTGTGTTATAGACAAGGAAATGATTTATATTGAAAGCTATACTTTAAATAGGCATAGCCTAGACATGTATATAGGTTAACCCTCTGTACATTTCCTCTGAGTATATAGATGTGTTACATGATCAGGTATAGGTGACATGCACAAAAGATGTCATGTGTTACATGATCAGGTATAGGTGACATGCACATAAAAGAAAGGGCTTGATGAATAAAATGTGGGTTGGGCTGCTGTCTGTGGATTGAAGAGGTCTGCTGGGACTTGGAGGAACTTTGTTCCTTTTGTAAGGTGCTCACACAAGTGATTCATTGACTGTCCCAGACAGCAGGCTGTGTTTATTTTACACGTTCCTCTGCACGTATCCACATTCCCCATTACAAATGGACACTATTTGGTGGGATCTGCCAGATTCTTTGTTCTGATCTGGGGATTCTGGAATGTGCATTGTTCCATGACCTTGGTTTTTATTTCAATGATGTCAAAATATTCTGCTGGAAAGTGAACTAGAACATGAACACAGCAGAAGACATTAAATGGATACATTGTTATTTCTTTACAGTCACACCCTGCTAGCTCCATTATTAAACTGTCCATGCTTTGTGTTTTTATATATGTCCTTTTGTTCTCCAAGAATATTTTCATACATGTCCACTACTTAACAGCCCTGAAAGTTGTTTGCATTTAATTATTACTTTTGTTCTTCTGTAACAGTTTTGAGCTCCCAAACCTCATTTCCCCCTTCACTTTTATTTGTTTGGAACGAGTAGTGCGAGTTAGTTGTGGTTATGTGCACTTTTATATGCACACTATGCCAAAATCTCTGGTTCATCCCGGGAGTGAGCCAGCGAGGTTGGCTTCATTCCTACATACAGTGGGACCATGGAGAATGAAAGCAACCACCCTCTAACAGGAAGCTAAATTTTAGCAAAAAAAAAAAGGAATTTGGAGGATGCTGAGAGCAATAAAAGTAGTCAATAATATATTTGAATAGTTTTTTGTTTTTTTACTACACCAGAGTTTAGTGTCACTTTTCTTAACGAGGAGTCACACCCTGCAGGCTGCATCTTTATATTTCCATGTTTTGTTTTATACACAAGTTAATGATCTCCCCTATTAGGCTAGTAAAGGATTCAAGAGGCAGTTTAATGTGTGTCACTGTGATCCTGCTTGTTGACTTACTTTCTAATTGTGTAGTGTTTTCAGCCAACATTTATTTGGCAAGGTAAGGGTTAAGAACTTTCTGATTTGGGTGGGAATGCAATCCTCTTTCTGTCAGCAAGAAATTGTGAAACTTTTTATTTTATTAACTGCCTGCGATTTTCTTGTTCTATGACATTTTATAGTGTTTCCCCAAATGTAAAAATGAACAGTGACGGTCAATGGTGATAACCCATAGCAACCGTATTTCATATTGCTGATGTGAGATGAGTAAAAGCTGATTTCTTGGCTGTGATTTATTATTATTATTATTATTATTATTGTACAGTATTTATAAAGCGCCAATAGTTCGCTCAGCGCTGTACATTACAGAGAACAAGTGGTTTCATCACTTGAAACATTCTTTAATGCAGTAAATGTAATTATTTAGAATGTAGGTCTGTCATTGCAAAATAAGCAGAGGTGTGTGTTTTGGTTTTTATTAGCTTTAGAAATAAGAATATAACGGTTATACATCAGCTTTGAAAAGCCATAGGTATTCAGTAGCTCTACATTTTATATATAGAAATCCTGGCTATAAACAAAAGACGCCCTTACCCTTTTTTATTGCTGTGCTTGTAAAACATTGTAGACAATTTACTTGTAAAGTTGTTGTTATTGTAAGCTAACCCAACAAAATATACTTCTGCTGATTATAACTGGATTGGTGAAAAAGAAATGTGCTAATAAATTGCCTTAAGCATGAAGCGGTAATGATTCTGAAAATGAAACCTTAACAATGTCTTACATTACCAAGCAAAATTCATAATGGCAGACCTTCAAAGTTCAGCTCTCAATGGGAAAAATCTTCCCCAGCCAGGGAGTGCACTGAGACATGCTTTCACTACAGGACTCCTATTAGGTACAATTGGCTGCTGTGATCTTAGGAAGCTGGCAAGTCCCCACAATCTTCATCTGTATTAATGACTGTCGGCCAGTGAGCAGTTCCTAACTGATCCACTGCAAGATGTTCTCCAGAGCAAACCGTTTTTATGAGTTTACCAGATTACTGTAATGTAGACAGCAATGTCCAGCCAATGAGTCTAACTGCAATAGATACTAGTTGTCTCTGTGTATTCCATACCCACTAGTTCTATTTAAATATCAAATACAGGAGAACTTCTTTTACGTCAGTAAAAGTTTGTACAAACTTTCATTTTATGAACATACATTCAATGTTGCAAATAGTTAGTGAGGTCAAACTGCTGATCGTCTGAATGTAGTAATGGAAAAATTTGAAGGACCAGGATAGAAAATTTTTCTTCAAGGATCAAAGTTCTAAATTGTGAATGTAGTTTTCGTTCAGGAATTATCATACAAGGCACAAAACAAACCTGCTTAATACATCTGGGATTCCAGTCAAGTAACAGGTCTAGACAAAATTTTAAGGACTTTCAAACAAAACTAACTAAATGATGGCTAGATGGAATGCGCTGATAAATTATTTTTAGAATGTCTGTACAAACTACATTCTACTGGTGTATGGCCAACGTTAGCTTTCTCAGGAAGCTTTCTCAGGAAGAGTCTTTCTCCTTGTTTTCCTCCCACTACATTAAAAAAGTACTGTTACAGGGAAAATAGGTTAAGTGGCTTCCATTCAAACTGGTCCTTGTGTGAGAGTCTGCTTTACTGTAATAGCAACATTAGCTTGTTTGATGTGAATGATGATATGTTATAAAAAAAAAAAAAAAAAAAAAAAAAGTACTTGGAGTGGGGAGCACACTAATACAGGAGGTGTGTTACTGGCCAGATCACCAGGTGAAAACTAACGCAACCACTACATCTAATTGACACTGCATTTCAAGTCCACATTTGACTTGGCGGTTTGGAAGATCTAGGTTTTATAGAGCAGGTCAGTGCTCTATATCATAATGCTGGTTGGGACCCCCTATAATTAAGGGGTCTCCATTTCTGGTAAGCCTCCGTTCAATTATTTGGTGGTGGTACACACTCTGGTGACCTCTTTTGAAGGAAGATTATCCACATTGCACCTACAGCATTGTTTTACAGTGCTATTACTGATTGTGGAGTTTTTTATATGGACTTTAATATGTCTACAGTGAAGGAAATAAGTATTTGATCCCCTGCTGATTTTGAATGTTTGCCCACTCACAAATAAATGATCAGTCTAAAAATCGAATGGTAGGTGTATTGTAACACAGAGACAGAATAGCAACAAAAAATTCAAAAGAAATGCATGTGTAACAAATTATGCACTGATTGGCATGTTCATGACGGAAATTAGTATTTGATCCCCTATCGTTCAGCAGGATTTCTGGCTACCGGGTGTCTTTCATACAGGTAACAAGCTGAGATTAGAAGCAGTCTCTTAAAGGGAGTGCTGCTAATCTCATTTTGTTACCTGTATAAAAGACACCTGTCCACAGGATTAATCAAACAATCTTATTTCAAACTCTCCACCATGGCAGAGACCAAAGAGCTGTCCAAGGATGTCAGGGACAAGATTGTAGACCTACACAAGGCTGGACTGGGCTACCAAACTATCGCCAAGCAGCTTGGTGAGAAGGTGACAACAGTTGGTGCAATCATTCACAAATGGAAGAAACACAAAACTGTCAGTGTTCCTAGGTCTGGTGCACCATGCAAGATCTCACCTCGTGGAGTGTCAATGATCATGAGCACAGTGAGGAATCATCCCAAAACTACACGTGAGGATCTTGTCAATGATCTCCAGGCAGCTGGGACCACAGTCACCAAGAAAACAATTGGTAACACACTACGCCGACAAGGATTGAAATCCTGCAGTGCCTGCAAGGTCCCTCTGCTCAAGAAAGCACATGTCCAGGCCTGTCTGAAGTTTGCCACTGAACATCTGAATGATGCAAAGAAAGAATGGTTGAAAGTGTTGTGGTCAGATGAGACCAAAATCGAGCTCTTTGGCATCAACTCAGCTCGCCGTGTTTGGAGGAGGAGGAATGCTGTCTATGACCCCACGAACACCATCCCAACTGTCAAACGTGGTGGTGGAAACATTCTGCTTTTTGGGGGTGTTTTTCTGCTAAAGGGATAGGACAACTGGACAGGGCAATGTACTGTCAAATCTTGGGTGAGAACCTTCTTCCCTCAGCCAGGGTATTGAAAATGGGTCATGGATGGGTGTTCCAACATGACAATGACCCAAAAAACACAGCCAAGGCAACAAAGGAGTGGCTCAAGAAGAAGCACGTTAAGGTCCTGGAGTGGCCTAGCCAGTCTCCAGACCTTAATCCGATTGAAAATCTGTGGAGGGAGCTGAAAGTTAAAGCTGTCAAACGTCAGCCACCAAACCTTAATGACTTGGACAGGATCTGCCAAGGGGAGTGGGCCAAAATCCCCTCCTGAGATGTGTGCAAACCTGGTGGCCAACTACAGGAAACGTATGACCTCTGTGATTGCCAACAAGGGATTTGCCACCAAGTACTGTTTTGTGAAGGGGATCAAATACTTATTTCCCTCATGAACATACAAATCAGTGCATAATTTGTTACACATGCATTTCTTTAGAATTTTTTGTTATTCTGTCTCAGTGTTACAATACACCTACCATTCGATTTTTTTAGACTGATCATTTCTTTGTGAGTGGGCAAACTTTCAAAATCAGCAGGGGATCAAATATTTATTTCCTTCATTGTATATGGACAATAAGTTAGTTTTGTTGTTTTGACCCTATTTCACAGTTCTTCATGAATACTTGTGATTAGTATATTTTGCACAGTATTACTTAATTTACTTTTCATTTTGATCACCTTTCAGAGGTATGAGGGTCTTCATAGGGCATATATGTGTTGTATATCTAAAAGGTCGATTTGATATTTCACAGTTCTTCATGTACACTTGTGATTTAGTATATTTGCACAGTCTCAAGTACTTCTTCTTTTTTTTTTTTTTTTTTTTTTTTCTTGATCGCCTTTCAGAGGTATGAGCATCTTCATAATGCATGTGTATGTTGTATAAAGTATTTAAAGGTTCACTTAGCTCCGTATCCATTCCAATTAAATCCTAGAGATGGTTGTGCTTGAAAATCTCAGTAGATCAGCTGTTTTTGAAATGCTCAGACCAGCCCGTCTGGCACCAACAACCATGCCACTTTCGGAGTCACTTAAATCCCCTTTCTTCCCCATTCTGATTGGTTTGAACTTTAGCAAATTGTCTCCATCAGGTCTAGATGCCTAAATGCATTGAGTTGCTGCTGTGTGTTTTGGCTGATTAGAGATTTGTGTTACCAAGCAATTGAACAGGTGTACCTAATAATAAAGTGGCTGGTGAGTGTATAAAATATTACAATGATCCTTACGTTCAATGTGTTTTATGGCAAGTGTTTTTTTTTTTTTATGGCTACCCTTTCAACAATTTTATTGATCAACTGCATTTGTAGAAATCAAAACACCATTCCTATAATAATAATAATATTATTATTATTATTATTATTATTATTAATTATATATATATATTTATTATTATTATATATTTTTTTTGTTTTTTTTTATTTGGGACACTTCAGTCATTTCCTAGAGTGCTGGGTAGCTTTCAAAGAGATGCATTGGTTATACTAATCTAATATATATATATATATATATATATATATATATATATATATATATATATATATATATATATATATATATATATATATATATATTATAATTTTTTTTTTTTTTTTTTTTTAATTTGCATCTGCTGTATTACCCGTTCTAATTTCCATGATAGGGTGGAAAAAAGATTTTTCTTCTGATATCTGGATACATAAATGAGGTCCCTTGGCAGACCCAGCAACCAGAAGAATTTGCTGCAGTTCCCTGGAAAAACAAAGACAAAAGGATGTACTTGCATAGTGCACAGCATCTTCCAGTGGCTAATGGAAAGAAGCACAGCCTTTTCATTTTTGAACGGTGACAAGGGATGCAGATTTTGGTGGATTTCTATGTGCTCCAGTTCTGATATCTGACATGAGAGGGAAATGTAAGAAATCAGGAATGCTGGATTTGTGTGTTTTTTTTTTTGTGTTTTTTTGTTTTACTCTACTGTATATAAATAACTGTTGGCTTCTATGTGGTCTCTAGAAACCACAACATCTTTGATATTTACCTACTCTTAAAAAAACAATTGTGATTTATTTTTTTTGTTTCTCTGGGTTACTACACTTAACAATTAGGACATCTTAGAAAAGACTGCAAGTACTTTGAAGCAGAAAGAGGTTGCTTCTCAGAGATTGCAGCAGAATTGTAAGGGCGTTCCTCTTTAAACCATATGACCTGATTTTATATTTTACTGTGACAGGGGCATCTCTTTAGACAAACCAGGAATTTACATCCCTGCTCACCAAATTCTGACATGTAAATAGAATTTGCTCCACTATGCAGTCTCTGTCACCTTCTGCTGGGACGGGTAACATTTTTTCCATATACTTTGTTTATACTTTTAAATGGCCAAAACGATTTCTCAATAAGATCCTTGTGGAAAATGCTGTGTAAATTGCAGGAAATGCATGAGAAGCTGTCTTGGCCATTACACCCACACTCTGATACAGTATTTGCTTTGTTACTTAAAGAAAATAAAACCTAGTAATGCACAAACTATCTTCACAGTGCAGGGTTACAGGATATGATGTTTAATGCTTTTACCTTAAATGTGCCGTGCGCACAAATACGTATTTGAAATGTTAAATATAAAGACCTCTTTTTGGTGGTATTTATATTATATATTTTTTTCTTTGATCTATTATACTAGTGGTTGTAGTGCATTTATATATTTTAAGTGCTATGAATAGTATAGTGCGCATTCTCATGACTGCTAGTGCGCGTAACACGTTAAATGTGGGTTTTATATTCTTCCACGTTCTTTTGTATTCCCAAAGAATTGGCAGCTGTGCAGTAATATCATACCATTCATTATATCATAAATTAAAATGTTAAAGGAAACTTTTTGTGTGAGTGAAAGTAGGAGTTTGATTACTGCCAGTTGCCTGAATGTAATTGACTTCTGACTTTGACATGTTCTGAGATACTGGCCTGGAACAAGCATGTAGCAAATGAAGTCAGACGGACTTCAGAACTGAACTGCACGCTTGTTCCAGGTCAGAATTGGAGACTTTAGATGGCACTGCAGCCAGCAACTAGTATTTTCAGAAGGAAACGGCAATGGCATTTTACAGGTTTCTCTCTGCACAGGTTATCTTATTTAAATCTGAAATCAAGGTACCATCTGAAACAGGTTTATCTTCTACCCCCTTTTTTGGTATACAACTACATTAACATGGCTGGACAGCAGCAGGGTCAGTCAGATGGTAGCAAGAGTAATTCGATTCTTGCTGCTGGTTCTAAATGCTGCCTACAAGCAGCTGTCAGAGGCACCTGGCACATTTGTACTCTGTGCAAAGCGATGGTTGGTGCCCCTGCTTTTTGCATTTAAGCGCTCATCTTAGTGGTTACATGTGAGCAGGGGCGGACTGACCATTCGAGCACTCGGGCATTACCCGGGGTCAGTAGGGGGGGGCCCCATGAAATGCCCCTGGTACTGTGGTTTTTTTTTTTTTTTTTTTTTTTCTTTATAGGCTTTTTTTGGGTGTGGGCAAGGACATGGTGCCCTATTGCCCAGGGGCCCCATGAGTTGTCAGTCCGCCCCTGCCTGTGACCGACCCTGGACACAGACATTGTGCATTCTGGTTCAGCAGTGGGAACAGATGCTTTGTGCATGTGTTAGATGCATGCACAAAAGTTAGACAAATGTTTTTTATTACAAATGCTGATTGGCAGGGGTGTTTTATGAAATCGGAGAGCCTATGTGCAAGATCAAAAAAAAAAGTGTGCTTAATGTACTGAGACAGTGATGAGAGCGCATTTTCACTTTTGGGCACACCAAGTAGAAGAGTAGTGCAGAACATTTTTCGTGCCAGGGCAAGCAGTGGGTGTGGTCAGATTTGTGTTAATGGTGGAAGGAGCTTAATGGGCATGGTTGAATTAAACATGAGCCATCTGTCTCCCAGTGCAGTTACACCCCCCCCCCCTCCCTAGAGTCAGTCTGCCCCCCCCTGTTTAATCCTTCTGTCCCCAAGTATATAGGTACTATGCTTCAGTCTCCTCTATCATATATTACAGTTGTGGCCAAAATTATTCAACCCCCAATGCTGTAAAGGGGTTTAGGGACTATAGTGTACATTTGGAATTGTATTCAGAATCAAATCCTACAAGGACGTTGTAACTACCCAAATGCAACTAAAATGACATCAATTGTTTATGTAATACAGTAGTAAATGGTTCTTATGTGGTTTCTTCATTGCCACAATTATTCAACCCCTTAAAGACTACCACTCTGAAGAACAGAGGTTCATACAGGTGCTTTCCATCAGGTATTGAAAACACCTGTGGATGTCACCGAGCAGCAATCAAGCATAATAAGCACCAATTAGGCAGCTTTAAAATGACTGTGATACTCAGCTCCTTCTAGACATTTACTGGTGTGGTTACAAACATGGTGAAGGCAAGAGAATGGTCCAGGAAGACAAGAGAAGAGGTGATTTCTCTTCACAGGAAGGGCAATGGCTATAAGAAGATTGCAAAGATGTTAAACATACCAAGAGACACCTTAGGAAGCATCATTCGCAAATTCAAGGCAAAGGGCACTGTTGAAACGCTACCTGGTCGTGGCAGAAAGAAGATGCTGACTTCGACTGCTGTGCGCTACCTGAAGCGTAGAGTGGAGAGAAGTCCCCGTGTGACTGCTGAGGAACTGAGAAAAGATTTGTCAGATGTGGGTACAGAAGTTTCAGCCCAGACAATAAGACGCACACTGCGTAATGAAGGCCTCCGTGCCAGAACTCCCAGGCGTACCCCCTTGCTGTCTCCAAAGAATAAGAAGAGTCGACTGCAGTATGCCAAAAGCCATGTGGACAAACCACAAAAGTTGTGGGATAGTGTTCTGTGGACTGATGAAACAAAATTAGAACTGTTTGGGCCCATGGATCAACGCTATGTTTGGAGGAGGAAGAACAAGGCCTATGATGAAAAGAACACCTTGCCTACTGTGAAGCATGGTGGAGGGTCAATCATGCTTTGGGGCTGTTTTGCTTCTGCAGGTACAGGGAAGCTTCAGCGTGTGCAAGGTACCATGAATTCTCTTCAGTACCAGGAGATATTGGATGGAAACGTGATGCAGTCCGTCACACACCTGAGGCTTGGGAGACGTTGGACCTTTCAACAGGACAATGATCCCAAGCATACCTCCAAGTCCACTAGAGCATGGTTGCAGAGGAAAGGCTGGAACATTTTGGAGTGGCCATCGCAGTCACCAGACTTAAATCCGATTGAGAACCTCTGGTGGGACTTAAAGAAAGCAGTTGCAGTGCGCAAGCCTAAGAATGTGACTGAACTGGAGGCCTTTGCCCATGAAGAATGGGCGAAGATACCCGTAGATCGCTGCAAGACACTTGTGTCAAGCTATGCTTCACGTTTAAAAGCTGTTATAACTGTAAAAGGATGCTGTACTAAGTACTAAGATTGAATGTCACTTGGGGGTTGAATAAAACTGATAATGCTGTGAGCACAGAAAAGACATTTGTGGTTATTTCATTATAACTGTTATGTTATATTTGTCTGACCTACAAGTGCCTCTTTAATGTAAATGTAAGCAAGATGACTGAATGATCAAAAGCAATGTCAAACTGGCCAAAACACTCAATTTCAGTGGGGGTTGAATAATTTTGGCCACAACTGTACAATGCCCTTGCATGGAAGATTCCTTTCCCCCCCCATCCAGTGTGTAATCTAAGCAGTTAGCAAACTTCTGCAAAGGTAGAATTGGGAAAATCAATTCCCCAAAATATGTAATGGTGTTCATTGCTTTTTGTGTATTGTCATTTCTGTTTTTCATATACAGTAAAGCTCTTCAGTCATCTGGATGTGTGGCAATGGTGTGAATTGCAATTCTTTGTGCCATCACTGTTATTTATTTATTACAGGTATTTTGTATAGCGCCGTCAATTTACACAGCTCTTTACATATATATTGTACATTCACATCAGTTTTGAATGGTCAAACTTAATTTACCAAGTCTTGAATGGAGATTAACTTGGGCATCCCTTGAAGTCGTCTCTAGCAAAACTCCAAACTTTGTTTTCACTCCAGTTAGCTGCAGGCCAGGTCATTCATTCTTTGTTTATGTAAGCTGCAGGAATGTCCCGGGTCGCAGCTTATTGGAGTAAAAAAAAGTACATGCTCATTTTTAGCTATGAGCAACATGCAAATATATAAAAAGGAGACCATAGGCCATTAAGTTTACATTTCATGTCAACTGAAGTGGACTTTAAGTAGAACGGCTAAACAACAAATCTACTTTACCCTCTGAAAAGTTATTTTGCGCCCCCCCCCCCTTTCATGACGAGGCCATTTTTTTTTTTTTTTCTATACTGTACTACATTCACTAACAATTGCTCTGTCATGCAATACTGTACACAGATGAAATTTTTAGATACTTTTATTCCACACAAATAGAGCTTTCTGTTGGTGGCATTTGATCACCACTGGATTTTATTTTTTGCACTATAAACAAACCCAACATTTTTTTTTTCCTATTTAAACATATCCCATTTTAAAAGCAAAAAAAAAACTAAATACAATCTCTTCATAAATTTAGGCCAATTTGTATTCTGCTATGTTTTTGGTTTTAAAAAACAAAAAAGTCCCAATAAGTGTTTATTAATTTGAAGAATAAGTATGGGGTGTCAATGGGCGCTCTGGATGCACAAAAAGTGTGAGCTGCTGGCACTGAAGGACCACCCTTGGTATCCTCACTGATAAATGAAAAATAGCAGGTGCAGCGCTCAAATAGACCCTAGATTTCAGGGTAGGATCAAGGACCCCCCCCCCTTTATCAAATTGAAAAAGACACAAACAAAAGTGCGACGATGACAATGTGAAGAGAAAAAATAAATTAAAAAGTGCCCTTTGTGTGTGCATAGGCTAGGCACTGAGGCCTGGTAGCTAATAATTGCTCCAGACTTAGCCAAGAGGCCGAGTGCAGAAGTGGCATAAATGCCATGCCCATGTGCTTGTTCACACTATTTATTATTATCATATAGTATTTATAAAGCACCAATAGTTTGCTCAGTGCTGTACATTACAAAGGGTGACAGAACATGTGACATAACAATACAATGTGATACACGAGGGGTTCGGGGGCCCTACTCTTTCGAGCTTACACACTAGGAGGGAGGGGATAGTGGCACAGGAGGAGATAGCTGTGGGGGATGGAGTGGTTGGAAGAGTGCAGAAGATTAGCAATAAGCAGGGGGTGGGGTAGGCTTCCCTGTAGAGGTGGGTTTTCAGGGTGCGCCTAAATGAGAGGAGAGTAGGTGATAGTCGGATGGATTGGGATAGGGAGTTCCAGAGTATGGGTGACGCCCTGGAGGCGGGCATGGGAGGAGGAGACTAGGGAACTAGAGACAAGGAGGTCTTGAGAGGAGCAGACTGTTCGTGATGGGTGGTACTTGGCTATTAGGTCGGTGATGTAGTTTGGGGCAGTATGATGGACAGCTTTGTGTTAGGATTTTGAATTTGATCCGTTGTGCAATCGGAAGCCAGTTTAGGGATTGGCAGAGGGGGGTGGCAGAAACGGAGCAGTTGGTAAGGTGGATGAGTCTGGCTGCCGTGTTCAGGATCGACTGAAGTGGGGATAGCCTGTGGCGAGGCAGGCCAGTAAGGAGGGAGTTGCAGTAGTCAAGTCGTAATATGATGGAGTGGATGAGCTGTTTAGTGGTTTCTGGGGTTAGGAACGTGCGTATTTTGGCGATGTTGCGGAGGTGAAGTCTGCATGAGTTAGTTAGTGATTGGACTTGGGGCTGGAAGGATAGGTTGGAGTCTAGAATGACCCCAAGTACTCTGGCCTGCGGGGTGGGCCTGATAGTGGCATTGTTGGACGTGATGGAGAAGTCAATGGGGGGGGGGGGGGGGGGGTGTGGGCTGGGGGGAAGACTAGGAGCTCGGTTTTGAAGAGGTTCAGTTTAAGGAAGTGGAGAGACATCCAGTCTGTCGTTTAGTAGGTTTGTGACTCGGGCGGAGATTGCTTGAGTGAGGCGAGGGGTTCACACTAGTGGGGTTCCCACACCCATGACCTACTAAGAGCACCCCTGGGGGCAAATAACTGTTTGGGGCATAGCACTGCGGATTCTGCCTTCCTAGCCCAGGGCCAGACAAAGTGGGCCCATTTAAATTAGGAGGAACTAGGCACCTCCAGTCTTCCTTGGGGGAAATATCCCTGTGTCCTGCATCCTGTGGGCACCCCTGTTTCTGTACTAGCCTTCAGAGCTCCCATCATACCAGCAGGGATACTGGACAGTCAGTCACTCCTACCAAAAGGTCAGAATGACAACGGAGCATCCCTATTGGACACAGATAAGAACAGATACACTTTTTTATCTTTGCCAAAAGGCCAAGAAGCGTCGCTGCTCTAGGTAATTCCTCATTGTTGGCTCTCCACATTACACAACTGAGATGGTCCCATGACCGCATGGGAGAACATGAAAATTTACAGTGCAATGTCTGCTAAAATGCATGGGGTGTAATAGGAGCAATGGGTAAGGTGTGTGTGTGTGTGTGTGTGTGTGTGTGTGTGTGTGTGTGTTTTAACCTTTTACTTCTAAGATACAGTACATGGTCCTACCTTCTGAGTGGAGTCTAATGTTCATTTTGACGTTAATCCTGGGTTCACACTGATGCGGTACAGAATTCGTAGCTGTTTCTGTGCAAGTTCTACATCACAATTGCACCCCGCTCATGCGAACCGTTGCGGGTGTGTATGTTAACACCCCGAACTCGGTCAGCAAAACGCGGTGTGATGTGCAGTATCAGATTCCATAGGTGTGAATACCCATGCGATCCGATTCTAGTGCGGACCAAACAAAAGGGTCCTGCACCTTTTTGGTGCAGATGTGGTGCGATTTGAGCCATACAAAATGTGTGGCTTAAATCGCACGGCACAGAATTCCCATGTGATTTGCACAGAAAAGCGTTGCAGTTCCTGTATGAATCACATGTGATATGCCGCACAAGTGTGAACCCAGACTCACTATTGTCTGGTTTCTTAGCTGCCCTAATTTTTCAGTTGCACTAAGAAAACTGGGATACAGTGCATCCAGAAAGTATTCACAGTGCTTAACTTTTGCTGCATTTTGTTATGTTACAGCCTTATTCCGAAATGGATTAAATTCATTTTTTTCCTCAACTTTCTACAAACAATACCCCATAATGACAACGTGAAAGAAGTTTGTTTTGAAATCTTTGCAATTTATTAAAAATAAACTATAAAAAAAAAAATGTACATAAGTATTCACAACCTTTTGCCATGACTCTCAAAATTGAGCTCTGGTGCATCCTGTTCCCACTGATCATCCTTGAGATGTTTCCACAACTTGATTGGATTCAAACTGTTGGAAATTCAGTTGATTGGATATGATTAGGAAAGACATAAACCTGTCTATATAAGATCCCAGAGTTAACAGTGCATGTCAGAGCACAAACCAACGCATGAAGTCCAAAGAATTGTCTGTAGACCTCCGAGACAGGATTGTATCAAGGCACAGATCTGGGAAAGGGTACAGAAAAAATTCTGCAGCATTGAAGGTCCCAGTGAGCACAGTGGCCTCCATCATCCGTAAATGGAAGAAGTTTGGAACCACTAGGAATCTTCCTAGAGCATGCCGCCTGGCCAAAATGAGCAACCGAGGGAGAAGGGCCTTAGCCAGGGAGGTAACCAAGCACCCGATGGTCACTCTGAAAGAGCTCCAGCGTTTCTGTGGAGAGAAGAGAACCTTCCAGAAGAACAACCATCTCTACAGCACTCCACCGATCAGGCCTGTATGGTAGAGTGGCCATACGGAAGCCACTCCTCAGTAAAAGGCAAATGGCAGCCCTCCTGGAGTTTGCCAAAAGGCACCTGAGGCATTCTCAGACCATGAGAAACTAAACTCTCTGGTCTGATGAAACAAAGATTGAACTCTTTGGCCTGAATACCAAGTGTCATGTCTGGAGGAAACCAGGCACCACTCACCACCTGGCCAATACCATCCCTGGTGGTGGCAACATCATGCTGTGGGGATGTTTTTCAGTGGCAAGAACTGGGAGACTAGTCAGGATCGAAGGAAAGATGAATGCAGCAATGTACAGAGACATCCCCAGCGCTCTGGGGTGACTGTTCAGCTTTTATCAGGACAACGAACCTAAGCACACAGCCTACATAACAAAGGAGTGGCTATCGGCCAATTCTGTGAATGTCCTGGAGTGGCCCAGACTTGAACCCGATTGAACATCTCTGGAGAGATCTGAAAATGGCTGTGCACCAATGCTCCCCAACCTGATGGAGCTTGATGGGACAAATTGCCCAAAAATAGGTGTGCCAAGTTTGTAGCATCATACTCAAACAAATTGAGGCTGTAATTGGTGCTAAAGGTGCTTCAACAAAGTATTGAGCAAAGGCTGTGAATACTTATGTGCATGTGGTGTGTGGGGTTTTTTTTTTTTTTTTATAAATTGCAAAGATTTCAAAACTAACTTTTCACGCTGTCGTTATGGGGTATTGTTTGTAGAATGTTGATGGTAAAAAAAAATAATTTTTAATCAATTTTGGAATAAGGCTGTAACATAACATGTGGCGAAAGTTAAGCACTCTGAATACTTTCTGGATGCACCGTGTGTCATTGAAATGCTGTTTTTTTTTGTTTGTTTTTTTTCACTGTAATGCTCAGACAAAGTTCTGTAGATAAATGCAGCCTTAATTATACTGGGAAGTATAAACATTGATCTGTCTTCATCATGTTCCTGTCTAAACAAGACTATGTAGACCTACTACTGCTTATATTTTCTGCAGTTTAGAAAATAGCAGGGAGTTTAGCTGAACACCATCCAAATGTGTGGTTTTTTTGTGTGTTTTTTTTTTTTTTTTTTCTTTCCTCTTTTGCTTGCCCCTAGTGACCATTCAGAATTTAGCCCTGGAAGGCAGCATCTGTTTAGAGGTTTATTTCTAATAATTTCTCTAAGTAATATACACCACCTAAAATTTAATGCACTATTCTTTAGAAAATGTGCTCTGGTTGCATGGGGTTATGATGCAAAGTTTTCCTGGAAAACCTATTTCTCAGTGGCTGTCATTACCAACCCCCCCCCCCCCCTTTTTTTTGTTCTTTAACTTTTTGACCATAATGGCTTGTTCTCTAGCTGTTCCCACTTGCAGAATGTCTTTGTTTTCTATATGTCCATATTTTTGGCATTTTTTTTTTATTTTAAGAGCTGGCAAATGTGGTATGTTTTTTACTCGGCATGTATAAAGTTTCAAAGGTTTCATCAATTCTTCTGAAGGCTAACATATTAGACCGCTCTGAACTCAGAAATTTAATTGTTTTAGAAAACTGTTGATGGATTGTTTTTAGTCAGGAGCAAATGGGATATGATTGCTGCCAATTATATGCTGTTTTCTGAGTGATTTTCTTACCGGATGATTGATTTTGGATCAATCGAGGGAACCGTTGTCATTGCGTTTTTGTTTTTGTTTATTTGCAGTCGCACTAATGGAGTCTTAGTACAACTCTCCCCAAGTGTGGGGGAAGTCGCACGGTTGAGAGTTGTCGATGGAATTTCTCTCCCATCCAGTTCCAAAGACTGCTGTCACATGTGGGACTTCCCTTCTCTTTCTGTTCCCGTGACCGCTATTAGTGGGACTTAACCACTTGCCTACTGGGAACTTATATCCCCTTCCTTACCAGGCCAATTTTCAGCACTGTTGCACTTTGACAATTGAGGGGTCATGCAACATTATACCCATATGAAATTTTGTATCATTATTTTTTTTTTTTTTCTGACAAATAGAGCTTTCTTTTGGTGATATTTACTTGCCGCCGGGTAAAAAACAGCAAAACATTTAAAAAAAAAATGTCTTTGTTTCTATTATAAAATTTTGCAAACAGGTAATTTTTCACCTTCACTGATGTGCGTTGGTGAGGCGGCACTGATGGGCAGAGGTGGGTGGCACTGCTGGGCACTGATGATCGGTGCTGATCCCTGCTCTGACAACTGCCGGTTCTCGGCAGTACTTTCCTTACGTTCTGGCAGCATGAGGAAAGTGCAGCCGAGAACCGGCAATTGCATTTTCTGGTGATCAGCGTGTCATTGGACACGGCTGATCACGTGGTAAAAGGCCGCTGTGAGTGGCCTTTTACCACATCACGTGATCACATCACGTGAACAGCTGTGTCGGTAGGGTGCGCGCCCCTGGGAGTGCGCAGGAGAGGTCATTCTGGGAGGACATCATGACGCCCTCCCAGAACTGGCCGACCGCAGTGCAGCCGTCATTTGGCTATCTGCGGTCAGCAACTAGTTAAAGGATAAGTTTACCTTTTTGGGGAAAAAAAATAAGTGCTATGGAACCTGGAAAGCATTGCACCTGTGATCAGGGGCGCAATGCCAGACTCCTGCGGTTTTCAGCCTGTAACTTCATACGGGCTGCCTGTTTACAAGCTGTGCGACTTTGTGAATGAACTATGAGATGGCATATCAAACCCATAATCCATTCAGTACCACAAAGGCTGACAGTAGTTTTAGTTTGTGCATTCACAGAAATATGTGAACGAATGATGCAACTTTGTGGGGTGTTTGTTTTTGTGTGTGTGGGTTTTTTTTTTTGTGTGTGGGGGGGGTTCAAATGGCAACTGCAGGCTTGGGGAAAACATCCCCTGCTCACTGTCGCATGGAGAATGGGAGTATGATGTGTTTGACAAAAGTATGCCTTTTTAATATCACTTCAAGCTTATTTTGATTTACTAATTTTACCTCCTGAATACCCAGATAAGTGCATCTAAAGTAAATGTAGGCAATGTTAAAGAGAATCTATAGTGGCTTACATATATTTGCTTTTATTTTGGTCAGCACTGAAAAAAAAGTAGGTGTGTATTGTTTGTTTTAAGTTTAGATATCCCTGAGCTAGATAAACTAAAAATTGTGTACTTTTCACTGGAGATCTAGGAAAGAACTGACATCCCACAGTTGGCCACATTGTCCAGTTTTATGATATACTTTTATTATGATTCTATCTCCTATACTGTGGTGTTGAGACAGTCTGAAATATGATATGCATTTTAAGAAAATATTTTTTCCACTTAAGCTTTAGAATTTCAGCTCCAGTGTAAACTATCTTTAGATTTGAGGTCAGATTTAGAGTTTAAGTCAAGTGTGCCTCTAATTAAGGCACTGTCTAGATGGAGTAATGTATTTCCAGTAATCATTGTGCTGCTTGTTATATTCCTAGTTTACATGGTGAAATGGCAGTTTGGATTAGCCACAAATACATGACATTTGCCTGCTAACGAGATCAACTAGAAGCTGTGGTGTATGTTGTGGTTGGCAGAAGGATAGGAAGAAGACAACAGTATTACTAAATATTTATTTAAGCCTGGTTCTGCTTACTTGAGGAAACAAATCCCTGTTTTAGACAGCGACTCAAATGTTAATCCTTCTGTTTTAACTCCTGAATGATTTCTAGGTACAGATCCCAGATGTTTTCACATAGAAGATGCTGAATTCCATCTGCAGACTGCTTTTCTGCTTAATGTTTAATAACAGAATTATCACTCTTGTTAATCTGGACATCTGATTTGTATTTCTTTTTTATCATAGAGAAATACTTTGAGACCATCAATTTTTATACTTGCTTTATTTAATTACTTTTTTTTTTTTTTTTTTAAACACTATCTTCTATATATTTTTCTCTCAGCTTCACTTGCTTTTTTCTGAAGATCTTTTGACACCTCCTGTTATATGAAGCTGAACTTGCATTTTAAAGGAGTTCTGTAAAGAAGAACTCCGGGCAAAAACGTTTCTTTTTGTTGTTGATTTACTAGCTTTACGGAATATGTCTTCCATTTTCTGTTTTAACTCAGTAGTTGCTCTGAAATAACTGATTTTCAAATCAAACTGTTTATTCTTTGGTTTCCTGTTTTGTAAGACCAGTGGCTGCTATGTCTCCTAGTCCTCCAGCTACTGGTCTTGGCACATCCCTTCTGTAGTTCTTTCTGCAGGAAGCTGTGATGCAATTCAGCCACTTTGCAGTGGTGGGTGGACTGAGACTCTGACACATTCAACATGTGCAGGCCTAGCGTACACGCCCACAGTTACTACAATTCTCTGTGGTTGATTGGAACCATAGCTTCCATTTTCTGCAGAGAGAGGGGAGAGGATATGATGTAATCCCGACTATTGGCAAAGCAAATGCTGTTGTCTTTTTGAATGGCACAGGTCATGAAACCTCTATTAGATTCTTCTCCTAAATGGTAAGGTTTTTCAAAATGTTATTAACTGATTATTTGGGTGTGTGTGTGTGTGGGGGTGGCGTACTAATGAGTGATTATTTTATTTATTTATTTTTTGCCTTTCCCAGAGTTCCTTCTAAATGTTTCCACTTTTCAGGTAGAAAATTCACAAAGGGGGCATTTGAATTAGAAAATTGGTTAAAATTAGAATGGTATGGGCATAAAAAGCTTCTTCTGCCCCCTGGATTGAATAGCAGCCTCGGAGGCTCACTTTTTACTGTAATTACTGATTTTAAAATGTTAGTGGACCTCCAGTTTAAAACATATTTGTATACATATATATGGTCACTGTTTTTGTGTGTGAAAGGTGTTTAAATGCTGTGCAGCTGGTCCTGTGATTTTACACAACCAGGATGCTTACTCTTCTTTGTCCTGCTTCAGCTTTGTTTCTTTGTCACCTCTCTGTTCACTGGACTGGGTGCTGACGCTAATTCCTCTTTCGGTGAGTCTAAAGCTGGATATAAACATATAAACAAACTAGTACAGTTTTGAAAAAACACATGAAAGGTGACACCTGAAGTTGCCTTGCTGACCTAGAAAATAAATGTCACCTGGCGGGTTGTGCAGTGCGGTATCTGTGAGTGTAGGCAGGTGCATTTAGCCACTGTGCCACTAGGTGGCTCTGTAACAAAATAGTGTCTGGTACAACAGGTAGTGACACTAGGTGTTAGGCCCCTCCTTAGGTAGAGCCCTCCCTCAAGTGATGTCAGAGGTGAGTCAGCACCCACATATAAGCTAGGTGGGGAGGGGACACAGTCTTGGGGAATGTGAACTAAACATCCCACACCTAATGAACAAGTCGCCAACACACATATGCCCTGGACAGGGCAGGAGGCCGAATGGTGTGGAACTGTATGCAGGAGGAGCCGGCTGTAGTCCTTCTATCCATTAAGGAGGTAGGGGCAGATTGCAAAAGGCCTATTAGGCCAGGCTGGAGATCCCCTGTGTGAGACTTTCCCTGGAGGGTACCCAGGAGTGATGAACCCAGGTAGCAGATGTCTACAGAGTGCACAGTCTAGTGTGTACTGATGACCCTGGACAGAGGAGAGACTGAAGGAAGATGTTGGGGTGATGAATGTGCTTTCACCTATAACTACCTGTGAACCATCCTGTATATGCAATTGACTGTATTTGTCAAGGGACTCTGGAATGTTTGTACTTGTGATGTGACTATAATGCTGATTCCTGAACAACACCAGTAAAGTGCAGCAAATCCATTGTGTGAACATTCCTACTTTTGAAATCTAAAGGTCATGTGTAGTCCTATGGCAAGGAGCAGGTCACAAGATGGCAGAGGGTTCAGCCTTGGCAGGAGGGACGGTGTTCTAGCAGGGCTGGAGCGGTGGTAGGGACTTGTACTTGATGCCAAAAAACAGCTAACCATGAATGCCTTCTTACATGTTTAATTTAAAAGATTGGCTGCACAGGTGTGTGTGTGTACACTATATTGCCAAAAGTGGCGCCTGCCTTTACACACGCATGGAGTTTCATGGCATCCCAGTCTTAGTCCGTAAGGTTCAATATTGAGTTGGCCCACCCTTTGTAGCTATAACCGCATTAACTCTTATGGGAAGGCTGCCCACAAGGTTTAGTGTGTTTATGGGAATGTTTGACCATTCTTCCAGAAGTGCATTTGTGAGGTCAGGCACTGATGTCGGACGAGAAGGCCTGGCTCAGTCTCCGCTCTAATTCATCCCAAAGGTGTTCTATGGGGTTGAAGTCAGGACTCTGTGCAGGCCAGTCAAGTTCCTCCACCCCAGAATCCATGTCTTTATGGACCTTGCTTTGTGCACAGTCATGTTGGAACAGGAAGTGGCCATCCCCAAACTGTTCACACAAAGTTGGGAGCATGAAATTTGTCCAAAATGTCTTTGGTATGCTGATGCTTTAAAATTTCCCTGCACTGGAGCTAAGGGGTCAAGCACAACCCCAGAAAAACACCACACATAACTAATCTGAAGGCCTCATGAAGTTTGGAGGTCTTTAGCTATTGACTCTGCAGACAGTTGGTGACTTCTGTGTGCTTTAGCATGCGCTGACTCTGCTCTGTCATTTTACGTGGCCTACCACTTGGTGGCTGAGTTGCTGTTCCCAGTTGCTTCCACTTTGCTGTTATAATACCACTAACAGTTGACAGTGTAATATTTTAGTAGCAAAAATATTTCATGGATGGACTTATTGCACAGGTGGCAACCTATCACGGTACCACGCTTGAATTCACTGAGCTCCTGAGGGCGACCCATTCTTTCACAAGTGTTTTGTAGAAGCCATCTGCATACCTAGGCAATATAGTGTATATTTACTATTTTAACTTTTTGTTGCGTATTTCCTGGCATTCCACTTTAAACTTGCACTCACCTGGAACATGTATTTAAATAGGGAGTTCTGAGCTGGCTTTGAATTTGGCTGCCTGGTTATTATGAGTTGGTTAATGGGAAACTACTGAATGCAGAAACATCCAGCAAGCACGTCTTGTGATTTTATGGCATTACACATTTGCATTCTATCATATTACAGTCAAGCACAAAATGTGATTGATGCACTGGAACAATCCAGAAGACATCCAAGCTCTGCTGATATTTACAGCTGAGATAAAGGCCTGGTGTACATTTTATATGTGTAAGATTAGCCTAAAATTTCATTGTAAACAAATGAGAGGCCAGGATGAGCAGTCAGGAGTAGAGTATACTAATGTGGTGTCCCTGATGTGAAAGTCAAATCCCAAGGAGTGACATGCTGTGTGGGAAAGATAGACATTCCTTTCATCCCAATCCTATTTATAGCTTGTAAACTTTGAAATAAAATGCCTGTACTATGCTTTCTGAACACCAGGACTTTACCACTTACAGAGCCTGACTGAGTAAATTTAAATGTACACTTGTAAGAGGACAATTTCTAAAACACAATTACTTTTTACTTCTCCTCAAAGCCAGGTTCACATTAGAGCATCTGCATTTTCATGAGTTTATTTATTTTTTATTTTTTTATGCATTTCTTCAAAGAGATGGAAATGGCTGTAATCACTCAAACAAGTATGTGAAATGATGGCAAAATAAAATATACAATTCGTAATAACCAAAGAATGCTTATTGCCAGAAAATGACCCTTAAACCTTATACTGGGGAAAGTCCTGTCTAAAGGGCAATGGTCCAGCAGTCTTAAACTTTCCCTATTGGCCAGTATGTTGGAGCACTAAAAAAATTAAGTCTCTCCTAACCTGGGTATAGGTGCCAGAACAATCTACCAGTAGGCAATACTGTTCCTAAAGTAAGGTGTGGCCAGCGGATTCTCACTGACTCTTAGGTGTCCGTTTATGACATAGAGAATAGCTGCGATTCAACAGATCTCAGCTATTCTCTGGTCATTCACAGTTTGACACTCAGGAGATCATGTCAGCACTTCTCTGGAGATCTGTGTTCTCCCTCCAGATTCTCCAGCCCAGAGCTGGAGAATCAGAGGGACCGCAAACTAAGCAGAGATAATTTACCTCTGCTTAGTAAACTGATCTTTTACTGTAATCTGGCGAGATTATAGTAAAATCAGCCGTTTTCCAGAGTTTGTAGACCGTTCTCCAGCGTTTGGAGACCGTTCTCCCTTCGTTCGGAGAACTGCTTCATAAACTGCATTCACAGGAGAACTGTGTTCTCCGAGAATGCCGGAGAACTGAGCAGCGATCTATTACCGCTGGTTCATACACGGACACCTTAGAGTGATGACTTGACTCTTCCTGCACTCTATTCAAGGCTCCGTTCTGCAATGGCTTCCTCCCGAATGATCAGGCAGCGACTCATGGTTTCACGGTGGTGTTCCCAGAAACCAGAGAATGTCTGCTAGACATGTGCACGATGGACATTTTGTTTTGGATGTATTCATTCATTGAATTTCATTATATTTGTTTGTTAAACTGATTCATTTTTTTTTTTTCAATTTGTTTTGTATATTCGTTAGTTCAGTAGATTTGAAAAATTTTGCAGTGTTTTTTTTTTTGTTTGTGTGTGGGTTTTTTTGTTTCCTCAGAAGATTGATTGATTATATATTGGTTTCTATATTTCGGGTGGATTCGATATGCATAAATCTAAAGAATTCTATATTTTTGGACACGTTGGAATAAATAAATAATGCAAAATTCGGCAGCTCCAAACTTTTCAAAACTAAGAATTGTATTAGACTGTGGAACTGAACTGACTTATTGTGACAATTACAAATTTTAATTTAAAATTTTTTTTTTTTTTTTTTTTTTTTTTTTTTTTTTTACAATGAGTGTCTTTTTTTTTTTTTAAAGTAGCATTTTGCCTTTTAATTATCGAATAACAATATATAAACTTTGTAATAGATATAAACATTGGAGTTTTACAACGCCAGTTATGCTTTTAAGTTTCCACTACTGAGTGTTTTTGTAAATTTAAACAATGACGTTTTGATTTTCCAACTTCTGTAGGTTTTTTTAAAAAGTCACATACCTGGAAGATAAAGTATATAAAAGTAAAAAGTCCATCAGATGTACTACTTAAATGCAGCTCTGGAATACATACACAAATGAAAGTATTGCTTTCTTTCTAAAACATAGTTTGAAAATTGGTTGTTATTAAAGTTAATTAAAGATATTATGGTTTCTAGCCGCTTCTGATATACATGAACCATTGGGTGGTTTTGACATCGTGGCAGCTGATTTCTTCTGTCGTGTCACTTTTATACCAAAGACCTACACATGGAAAAAGCAACATTTAAAAATCGCATGCTTAACTTTCGCGGGGTCATGCCCAAATGCAAGAACAAAAGTCTTTTTAGTAACTTTACCTGCCCCTAATTTGATACAAATCCAGATACCTTGCATGTATTTTCTTGAAGAAAATACAATAAAATAAAGGTGTCAATGTAGGCAAGCATCCAGAGTATTATGAAAAAGCAAGGAATCTTTTTTTTAAATTTTTTTTTTTTTTTTTTTTTTTTTTTTTTTTTGCACTGTTCCTTTTAAAAAAAAAAAAAAAAAAAATTTAAATCACTTTTATTATCACAAGAAATGCATGCATCCCTTGTGATAGAAATAATTAGTGAAAGGTCCTCTTTATGGAGAGAGATCAGGTCAATAAGGCGCCATATCTCTCCTCTGAAATGTAAAGCATTTATCTAGTACTATTTAAAAAAAAAAAAAAAAAAAAAAAGTGGCTGGAATGGGAAGTGATATTACTCCGTTCCTCCAAGGGCATAGAGATGTGTGGCGGCCATCTTTCCTTCACTCCTCTCTATGCCCAGAGTTGGGTTCGATTGGTTACTCAGGTGAGGCTGAACTACCGAGGGGCGGTGTTTTATCGGCACCTGTAATGCTGCTTTGTTCCAGAGAATTAACCGAATTGAAGACATTGAGGAGCATAACCACATCTCCTAAGATGAGTTGTCCGAATTAAAAAATGTCTGGCATTGCTGGTCCCACTTTAAAATCACTGATGTCTGCAAGGTTCTTTATTGATCTGTAAGATAGCTCTTTGATGTAGAAAGGGGCTCTCGGGGTAGGGAGTTGGTTGGGTTTCTGGAATTTTTTGTTTACTTGTAACAAACAATTTTTGCTAGCAAATTTCTTAGAACCCCCCCCCTCTCCCCAACAGAATAAATGGAGGAAAAAAAAAAAAATATAAAAATATATATATATAATATATATATATTTTTTTTTTAAATCCGAGGCCCTAGATAATACATTGGTGGGTTTTGCAATTTTTTTATGTCGCTGTATTGCACAGCATTTTTTCAAGTGAAATGTTTTTGCACAAAAAAATACTTTGCTTTTCAAAAAAAAAAGAAACATACTACATAACATTTTGGTAAAATATATAAATGCTGATGTTACACTAAGTACCGAACACGTCATTCTTAAAAGTTGCTCACACCCATGCAACGGCGACAAACAATGTAAATTTTACTATACATAGGTGACGCTTTACAGGCTACCACTGTAGTACCCTGCTAGTTAGCTAGGGGGAGCTCTAGTTCAATTGTTAGAGGAGGGTTGAGTAGCGGCCTGGGTGTGATGGCTTGCAGGGTCAGATTTGGGTCAGGGCTGAGAGGCTCTGCAGACTAGTTCCTTGAGACTTCCCGCTGTTCTAGAACTTTGGAGAAAAATCTAGAAACAGTGGGCGGAGGTGAGCAGTGACTAGTCTATAATCTTGGCCAATCCCCAACAGGAGGCTTGGCAAAGGGAAAGCCTTAAAGCGTAAACCAGGCCTGCTCAGCAGGAGAGGAGAGAGTTTGGGTGGAAGATGGAGAGTAAGTGAGGCTGGAGAGCAGGAGCTAGGCAGGAAGCTTGCAAGGAAGAAAGCTTGGGACTTCACTGGTCCCCCTGAGAGAGGACAACCTGTGTGGCAGGGAAGGAGCAGCCCAGCTAGAAGACCCGGTAGCAGACACCAACCCACTAGCAACACAGGAGATGGACTGAGTGAGTAGATCTGCACCCCCTGGGCCAGATAGGGGGAAGGAGCTCACTGGTGGGAAACCAGCTTAGCAACTACCCGGGACAGTCTTACTTTTAAAGTAACAGGCACTGGATCCCCTGCTCAGGGATTCACCCAGAACAGCTGGATAAGTATCTAGGGTCTGGGGTGGTACAAGCGGATATGCTGGCTAGCACTCAAAAGGATTTTTACTGTAAAAACTTTGTATATAGTTCCAGAAAATTGTCCTCTGTTTCTCATTGCCATTAAGCATCCTGCACACCCCTATCACAGTTCAAATCCCCTAATAAAATCCAAAGAAAAACAAAGCTCAAGGACTGGTTACGGTCTCCTGGATGCAAGTGAATGTTTAAATGTGTGTTGCCTTGCTGTGCAGGACTATAGGGGGACCCAAAATTTCCGGAACTCCTAAGGGGGTAGTGCTACACCACTTTAGATATGTATGTATAATGCAGGCGCTAGAGGATTAACTGAGTAATTTTGCACCAATTTCCAAATAAAATTTATATAGGAAGCTCACATATAGAGAGTTCACAATGTAGTTCAGGAATAAAAAGTCTGCTTTAAAATCCAAATACATAAGGTGCAACTGTCCACTTAAGGCAAGCTGATCCGCAAGTGAGGCCAACTCTATGTGACAGCAAACAGAAAAAAGGGGAAAAGCACTGCTGTTGTGGGGGCTCTTGCAGTGTTTGACGCGCATAGAGCAGGTGACCCACACAGATGAGTCTGTTCTCATTTATGTGAGTTGCTAATTTGGATTGGTGTGTGTGTGTGTGTGTGTGTGTGTTCTGTGGTTTTTTGTTTTCTTATTACTTGTATAGTGCTTTTTATTTCTGAATAAAAGTTTATGGAATTAAGAAAAAAAAAGTGCCCTTTTTGCTGTTGATTTTGGTGCAACTGCTACCAAGTAAGCAGCTTTGCTTTTGTGGATACCTTCCGACACTTCTAGATGAATTGTAGTATTCTACAACTTCTCCCCACTTCCATCCCCCATGTCTGCAATCTGTTTAGAGCTGTTTGCACTGCTTTTATGAAGCCGGCCATACATGGATAGAAATTCATCTGGTTGAAAAGGAACCAGCTGACTTTTGATCCAGGTAAGGACAGGCTGGTTGTACACAAGTCGAATCAACAAGTAAAAGACCGCTCCCAACCCTGTGGAAGTCCATAACATCACAAGCCCAGGAACAGAAAACAATCCAACGACGACTCCAACCAGCATTGAGATGTGAGCACAAAACAAATAACAGAGTACTCCCAACTCTGTCAAAGTCACAAGCCCAGTGCTCTCCTAGGCTTCCAGTTTGACCTCACCAGCCCTTGTTTGGGCGCTCTCTTGCCAGGTATATGACATTACATCTGGGTCTGGGACATGTGACTTCCAGCTGGCATGCCATTTTAGTGATCCCGGCGGCCACCATCTACATATTCCTCCCACTTTCCTGAGGTTCCAGGGCTGAACAACCTACTGCTGCGTCCAGTTTCTGGTAATGTTTCTCCTCACTGGCTTAGTGATGTATCAGTCTGGGCACTCCTGCATGTCATGCTTTTTTACCCAACATTAAAGTGAACTTCTATTTTTACCTGTTCCTGGGCTTGTGACTTTATCGACTTCCACAGAGTTGACATCACTCTTTTATTTTTGTGCTCAGGTTTCATTGCTGGTTGGATGAGTCGTTTGAGCTGCCCATACTGTGGTTATCTACCAAACCCCTGGAATCTCATTGCGCTAGGTATTTGCACCTTCCCTTTTTTTTTTTTTTTTTTTTTGTTTGTACACAATTCGATCTATCGTTGGAGCCTGTTTGGAAAATGTACTCTCTATCTGTGTCAGTGGTGCTGATCATGTATGGCCAACCAAAGACATCTGTGCATGCAGATTATCATAAAACTATTTGCCCCTTCTAAGGTTATCCCCCTCTGGGGACAGTTTCTCTTTAAGGTAGTATTAAGCCTTCAGTGTGTGGGGTGTTTTTTTTTTTTTTTTTTTTAATTATTGAACACAATTAAATCTACACTCTTCAATAAACTATTGTTACTTTTTTTGGGTTTTTTTTTTTTTTTGCAGTTTTTAACTTTTCAGTTCTGGCTCCTGCTCTTAGTGTTGCTTCCCAAACTTCCAGCCTTCACAAGAAAGAGTTAACAGTGGACAGTCCAGACTTTGGCCGGTCTGTTAGGTTGGAGAAGAAAGCTGGGAGGAGGAGGGATGATTAGGGGATTGCCTTGTCCTTCTAGGCTACAGAGCTGTGTGCTTCTATTGATGCACAAAGTGTAGGGATACACAAGTCAAAGGTGGCTTCATAGGATGCTGCAAGAGAAAGGAGCCACCCTGAAACAGGAAATCTGGGGCAGTGCTCATGGCACCAGTCTGAACAGGAACACGGGTAAGGATTAAAAGATAAAGATGATGCATACCCAGTAAGTGATTTGTCGTCTTTTGTGCTCCTTAAGATGCACTTTTTTTTTTCCCCCCAAAAAAATGGGGGCGAAAATGTCTGTGCATCTATGGCGCGGTCGGCCCGGTATTCCATCCCCCTCCTCCCAGCCTCTGTGTTAGAATACCGGGCCGGCCACTCGGCTCTGCACAGCAGAACCTGTAGTCCTTCAGTGGTCTTACCTGTTCCTCAGTCCAGCGATGTCCTCATCATTTTCTCTCCCCGGCGCCAGCATCTTTAGTGTGGGGACCCGGCTGTGACCGCTTGCAGCTTCACAGCCGGGTGCCCACTGCGCATGCGTGAGAAGCGCTGCGCTTTGTGAATGGCCCCATAGTCTTCTGGGACCTGTCACGTGTCCCAGAAGACTACGGGGAGGAGGAAGGACAACCCGGCAGAAGTGTCATATTCGGGTACCCACTCCCCAAAGGTCTGCAGTCTCTGGTCATCTCCTGTACCGTGTCCGCAGTCTCTGGTCATCTCCTGTACCGCGTCCGCAGTCTCCGTCACTACTCATGTTGATGCACGTGTCTGGATCACGTGATTGCACTACTACCATCTTGAATGTGGGCTGGCTGGTGAGACACAGGATGCAGAGACTGGAGCTCTGCTATAACAAAAACGCCTTGTTTTTATTTTCTCATTGTGAGTGTGATTTTAAGGGGGGTTTGTTTGGCAATAAATTTGTTGGATGATACTGCACTATGGCGAGTATTTTCTTTACCCACATGTGCTAATCTGGATATGAGAGGATCTTCTCTGGAGTTTGTTTGGTGATATGCTGGATACACAGTAGTATGCTGAGTAATTACCAACACATGAGGATCTTCCTTTGAAGTCTGTTTGGTGAATGCTGGATATATACTGACATGCTGGTTAATTACTAGCACATGGTGAGTGTGTATTTTGATGGGGTGTTTTTGAGCACTGAATACCACATTGCTTATGAAGGAGGATCTCATTACTTCATTTACTGAGGATCATGTTTATATGGACTTTTCTGAATGGACTATACTGAGATTCCCTATTTTATTGATATATTTTTTTTTTTTTGCACGATTAATATACACTTATTTGGTGGTGGTTATATTTATTTCTTGTTCACAGATCCAGTTAAGTATTGTGTTTTTAACAGATCAAAGAAATGTAAAAGCAGTGTGATATGATCTCCATTACCCAAATAAGTTCATAGGCACACAAGCATCTAAGGAGAGAATGCTGCTTAGGCTCATGATGCCTGCCAAATGCTGAATGGTCCCCAATGAATGAGAATTGTTTTGAGCTGAATGACTTGATAAACAAGACCACTCTGAAGAATTCCTACTCCATATTAATATAAACCCAAGGTCTTCCTTTTATTTTTATGGCTCGCTTTATATCTCACTGGAAAAGGATTGAATGTTGGTGGCTGCCAACAGTTTTATCCTGCCACTGGGTGGGTGTTTTGTTTTTGCATTTAGAATCTCTAATGCGTCAAATAGTAGAAAATAAATGGCTGATATTGCAAATCAAAAGTCAAATGGGCAAAATTATTATTTATTAAAGGAGTAAAGGCTGTTCACTCAGCAAATGATTATTCTGAACAATGGTAGTTAAGGCAAAACTTCAATTCAGCTTGAATATTCAATCATGGGCTTGAGAAACAAGTGATGTTGTTGTTCTAGTGGTTCTAAACATTAAGGTATCTTTTTTTTTTTTTTTTTTTTTTTTTTTTTTTTTCCTTTTTTGCATTAAATTAAAAAAACACTGTGGTTCGGATTCCCTGCCTCTGATCCCATAATGTGCAGTAACCACTAGCAGCCAATCAGTGAGCAGTAATGATGTGCTATGCTATGTGCTTTAACTGCTATTTATTGTATGTCTCAAAACAGGCAGAGAGTGAATTTTGCACAGGGGTCAGGGGGCCCTATAGGTGTGTGGGTTTTTTTTTTGCCTAGCGTCCAATCAATATTAAAGACCGGCCCTTCATAAAAACAATGGCTCTGTTCCCTCCTAACAGGGCAGGTCCGCTCCAGATCCTGCCCCCCCTCCCCCCAATGTGAATGAGTATGGGGTACATTGTACTCCTACTCATTCACCAAAAAAAAACAGGGAAACCGATAAAGGACTTGTCAACTTTCTTGTGTTTTTTTTATTTAATAAAACAAAATCCATGTCCCCCAAAGAAAATCCAGCGTCAATCATTATGAATGCCACCACCGACCCGAGAAGAAGGGGGGGGGACAAAAACAAAGCTGAACCAAACGCTGTCTAACAGTGATGCCACTTTTCAATACTAAATAAATGAAGGGACAGAGCCATCGGGTTACTCTGCCCCCTTTTGACACGATCAACCTAGCATGCCCTAGTCTGTCGCAAGGTTTATTTAGCGCTGACAGGCAGCAGATCTGTCAGATGGCAGTAGCCAGCAATGGATTCAGACCTGTGGTGGTTTTTGTGGTGTGTGTGTGTGTGTGTGAGGTTTTCATTGCTGGAAATTGTTTGTTTACATTAAGCTGTCTGCGGGGAACCTCACTGACAGCTGATGACTCAACCGTTGTTGAGGATGCAGTGGCTGGCTTTGGGGCCAGCTCCTTGACAACCAGCTGGTTGAGGATGCTGGCAGCTGCCACTCGTTTAAAAAAAAAAAAAAAAAAAAAAAAAAAAAAAAAAATGCTAGCTCTCTTAAACACTTTTGAGTTTGTGTGTTTTTTTTAATTTACTTTTTTAGCAGTTTTTGAGGTGCTAGTGTGCATGGAGCCTAAATGGGTACACATTCCCATCTACAGGTGAAATCTGTTATGTTTTGACCATACAAATGTAATGGGGCTGATTTATTAAACCCAAACAGGCTGTTTACTTTGCAAGAGAATTTTTCTCAGAGCTTGGTGAATAAGGGGAATCTTTGCTGACTTGCTTCCATTATGTGCCAGCAAAAAATGTGTGGTATGTGTGTTTTTTTTTTTTTTTTTTTTTTTTTTAACACGTGATTGGGTGTTCTTTGCCCCAGAGCTTAGTGAAAGTGGTCATGTTTCACATTGCAAATTCCCTTCCAAAGTATAACTCCCTTGCACAATGGACTGCCTATTTTACATTTCGTAAATCAACCCCAATGAGTACCATATTATTATGATTATAGATAATTATGCTGAACACTTAACACTGCATGGAAATTATGTATGCTACCGTTTTTGAACTACTTTCAACCATTTTTGATTTCTAAAAAAATTCCAACAGACCTAAGTAACATGTCACTAAAAGTTCTGACTTTCTGCCACCACTCTCACACAAGACATATATTGCAAGCATCCAAGCAATTTCCGTAATTGGATTTCATTGTTGCATCATCTTCTTGCTAAATATAAATGTGTGTTCATTTCATTTTTATGTACACTCACCTTGGATGGCATGTTTTTTTTACTGCTGTGCACTAGACCATAGTAACTTGTTCCTGGTATTTTTCTCCTCATTTACTGAGCCATTGGCATATATGTATGAAATACTCTGGAAATCGTTCACTAAATACAGTGTGAGGAAAATTATTGGAGATTTTATTATTTCTCCATTCTTGCTCGGCCAAAGGGAATTCCTCTTGGAAGGCATTGACTGTCTACTTTGCAAAAAAAACTATAAAATTTTCAGAAGCATTTTAAATACTGCCTTGTATGTTTGACAGTTGTATGCCAAATACTGATGGATTAAATACTTCTTGCATTACAGTAAGGACATTTTAAGTTTGAACGGAGTCTGAAGGCAAAACAAAGCCCTGCGCTAAAAAAAAAAAAAAAAAAAGTAATATGCAAACTCCAAAGCAATTTCAGGAAAAAAAAATTCAATGATATAACCTCCTCCCTCCTCTGCCATACTGAAGTTTCTATCTGCTCAACCCAGCTCTGATGAAGAAACGCGTTAGTTTTTATCCCCCCCTTTTGGATTTACCTGTAACCCTGTGTGGATATGGTTTACTTATGCCTGTTTTACTGTCACCTTTTGTGAGTATATTTCCTAAATTAAATAAAATTAGTCACTATTTATTGAGGTAATGCGCAAGGTTTTGTGCGCTCTTTTCTTTCATCTTCTTCTTCTACAGTTTTATCAAGCTTCCCCAGCTTCATGATGAAGCTGCACAGCCTCTGATCACCAGGGAATTAACACGCGGTTACTAATACCCGTTTGATCTGAGTTTTTGAGCGCAGGAGATAATGGATCTTTGGTGACTGAAAATGTGGATATAACAGAGGAACTTGGAATCATCAACTTGTCAAATCATAAACTTTCTGAATCAGAATTAACCATCCTCTCCAAAGGCCTTACATTCTGCCCAACCACCAAATTGGATCATTTACAACTATTGTCAGATATGGATGATTTCTTCAGGAGACTAAAGCTCAAAGAATATTTCCACAGTAATGAAAGGAATCCTAGGACAATGGAGTGCTACACAAAGAAAAAACGGCTGCTTCACACCTCCACAAGGACGCAACCCCAAACAGGACACCTATATTGATAGTTTCAGATTGCGAGATACATCCCTGATCTCCACCCAGCAAAAGAAAATTCTGTACAATCTTTCACCACTAGAGCGTAGGGCTATACATGATTTGCGCAATAATCAGGCCATCACCATCAAGCTAGCGGATGAAGGGGGAGCAGTTGTTGTGATGGATACAAGCAAATACATACAAGAAGGCCATAGGCAGCTGGAAAATGCCATCTACTATAAGAAACTGGATTATGATCCAACCCAGGACTTTACAAAGCAATTAAAAGGTCTCATTAAAACTCTTCCAGCCCACCTACATTCAGAACTTATAAATGCAATTCCGGATCATCCAGAAATCGGGGACTTCTACATGCTGCCCAAAGTCCACAAGCCAGAAACTCCAGGCAGACCCATCATAACAGGTATGAACACACTCACCGAACAAATCTCAGGCTTTGTAGAAAAAAATGTTAAAACCATTAGTCATACTGCCAGTTTCCTGCAAGACACAACTGACTTTCTGAACAAGATCAACAACATACAGCAATTACCATCTAATACACTTCTAGTGACTATGGATGTAGTATCCCTGTATAGTAATATCCCTCACAAGGATGGATTAGCTGCATGTTACAGATCCTTATCCTCACCAAACCACAAATACACTGCTGAGGATGTTACACAGCTCATTGAATTCATACTTACACACAACTACTTTTACTTTCAATAAAGACCTCTATCTTCAATGTATGGGAAGCAAAATGGCACCCCAATATGCCAATTTATTTATGGCTGACCTGGAGGAAAAATTCCTGAACAGCGTGGAACAAAAACCATAGAGATACTATCGCTATATTGATGATATTTTCATCATATGGACAGAAGGTGAAGAATACCTAAAACAATTTTACTCATTGATTAACACTTTTCATCCATCAAACTAAAAATGGAATACTCAAACACACACGTCCACTTCCTAGACACCGCAGTATACATCAGGGATGATACGCTTCACACCTCAATATACAGGAAACCCACTGATAGATGCAACTACCTCCACAGTTCTAGCTTCCACCCCCAACACACGAAACATGCCATCATACACAGTCAGGCCATTAGATACCACCGAATATGTTCTGACCCAAGAGACCGAGATCAACATCTTGGGACACTAGCAGACTATTTCCATAAGAAAGGTTACAAGGACAAAACTATCAACACCAGCATAAACGGAGCCTTGAGAACCCGAAGAGAAAATCTACTTCAGTACAAAGAGAAAAAAACAAACAACCGTGTACCTCTAAGTAACCACATACAACCAGCACTAGAAGGAATAAGAAAAATAATCAAAGATTTACAACCCATCATAACAGAGGATGGAACTCTGAAGGCCAGTATTGGTGGTTGCTGGAATATTTCTTTCAGACAACCCCCCAAACCTCCGAAATAAACTAATCAGTAGGAAACTTCCTTCTGATTATGATGTCACAAATAATGGAAGCAAACCCTGCAATAAGAAACGCTGCAAACTGTGCAACCAAATCAATCCATCAAAAAGTGTCACACTCAAAAGGGATCTTCAGTATCTCCGGATCATACAGCTGTACCTCCAGTAATGTTGTGTACCTTTTTCCAGTGTAGAAAATGCAGCAAAGGATCTTATGTTGGCGAAACAGGACAGAAGTTGCAAACAAGGATGAATCTGCACAGACATACCATCAAGGAACATAAAGAAGATGACTTTGGCACACCTGTGGGACACCATTTCGCACAACCAGACCACACTTTGGGAGACCTCAATATTTTAGTTAAAGGAAATTTAAAATCCATTCAGGAAAGAAAAACTTTTTGAATTAAGAATGATAATTCTATTTGACACAAGAGCTAACGGCCTTAATTTGGACATGGG